>NC_135551.1:9514378-9531878 GCF_964340395.1 Glandiceps talaboti
CCTTTGACGGCAAGACTACAAAACTAACGCAACATTGTAAGGACAGTGAGGACAATGAAGAACTTTCGTTCGCTGAAAAAGTGCCATTGTTTTGGGAAGCGAACTGTCTGTTGGATTTCCTCCTGGGAGTAGCAAGCTGCAATGATAGGTAATTAATATTTTTAGTAAACATATTACAACAACAGGGAAATGTAGAATTCATCAGTTACTATAACATTATAAACAACAACATCTAAAAGACAGGTTGTTGTTGTTGTTGTTGTTGTTGTTGTTGTTGTTGTTGTTGTTGTTGTTGTTGTTGTTGTTGTCCGATATGGATCGAAATACCAAAGCTAAAGGAACGTATGCATACACGATTTACGTATTCCTCCTAAAATAAGGCCATCTCTATATTCTCACCTCTTCAATCAATCAATCCGAAACATTTATATAGAGCTTAAATCCAGTAGTGTGCTGAACAAGGAACCAAGTAAGGTTGGCTTATCATGCCCTTGCTAAAACTGGTGAGTTTACTGTATTTGTCACGTTGGACTTATCAAACGATGGAGAATGACGAAGTACTGATAGACTGTTCCATATTAATAGCGGATCAAAATAGTAAAAGAATATAAAATTCCGTATATAAAATACCAGTATTGCAAAATAAATTCCTCACATTCATAAATTTATGATTTTGTTTTCGTATATGTTAAAGTAAATGGATTCGATGCTTAGAAGCAGATATACCACTGTTTGCTACATTTCTGAAGAGCACCTTATTATTTGGATTGGAGGACAAATTCATCAAATTAGCGATACCATTTCTAACAATCCTAATAGATCGGGCAGCGAAGGTAAGTTTTCTTCAGATTGACACGTTAAGTGTTACGTCAGGGATTATTACTCTTAGTTCTCGGTACCTGCAATATTTGTTTGTCTCATGCTAGAGGGTCAAATAGAACGAGAGGGTCGACTTGTTTTCATGGGCACCTATATATATATATATCGTAATGCATGTGAAGTGTGGGGAGCAGAAGTTACGGTGACGACCACGAAATCAAATGTTCGTTATTTTTTACGATATGCCCAGGCAGTAATATTCTACTCCTGGTACTGAGAATGTCTGAATAAGACAACGATTATTGCATGACACATTAGAATTACTTAAACATGCACTAATTAATTGTAACTGGCATGTTTTCAAAACTTATCTATTAGATCTAATACATGTGATATACCTCAATACTATACACCACACAGTATTAGATTATCGAATCATCTATGGGTAACCTTGTAAGTGCAGCTAAGTGATAATAAATACTAATCGAATAGCATTGTAAACAATTATATTACGTTGTTTTTAACCACAAATAATCAATTCATAGTTACCCTGACAATTGTGGAAGGTTTATTTTATCGGCAACTGAAAATTAGGTATTACGATAACCACAGATAATCCCATCGTCCTCTGCATGCTCAGTCTGGATTGCAAGTTCCCTATTGAAATGTTCAAAATTATGACTGGAGTCTATGACAGGAGAGTTACAGAAGGATTGTTTAAAATTAGTAAACTTCACCAAACCAGAGGACATTCATTAAAAGTTGAAAAGAAATGCTGTACACTTGAAGGTAGTAAGAACTTTTCGCTCAGAGAATCGTTAGTATATGGAATAACCTACCCGAGAGGGTAATCAGTGCTACGTCAGTGAACAATTTTAAGAATCGCCTTGACATTTTCCTGTACTCTCAACCAATGAAATATAATATACAGGAAACATACTACATTAATTTGGACTGGACAAGCTACAACAACTAAACTATATCTGAGGGAGCTGAATATAGAGGTTCAGAGAGCCTGCGTTCAGAATCAACACTACAAATACTATAAACTATAAATATTCCATGGCAATCGTTTTGACAAAGTTTATAGCCTTTCTTACCTCTTGTTATCATGTATTTAATTAATTAGGATTACCATAGTAACTATTAATCCAACACTCAAATGGCTGAATATGTTCAATTACTTTTTGGCGAATGTATCATTGAATACTTGATGAGAAAAAATAGTATATTGCACTTGTAACTAGTGTCCGTTTAGTCCCGACTACACAAAATACACTTGTTTATAAAACACCATGCCGAATATCGGCATCTCGTACGTGCATGTATTGGTAAAAGCGTGATGGTGTTCCTTATGTTTTCACTACTGTTGCACTACGTTGGTGAAGTAAAGCTTTCCAGTTTAGCTGCCATTGTTGTGCTGATTGTCGTGTCTACATTATCCACTTAAATATACCTAATGCTAGTGTTTATGTTTACAGCGTACTGTGTTACATAAACTTTATCTATCAAACTCAAAGGTAATGATGCGTGCAAGAGAGATTCGTCTAGGTAAGTGCCATGTAACTTTCGTTTGAATAATCGGAACCTTTTCTGACGAATATGTTTGTATAGGAATAACCAGCTACAAGTCAGATTCGACGTTGCATGTAATAATACTATATTTGTGATGTCACAAGATGGCGTCATGGCGATATAAATGACGTCACATTCTGACTTCACCTATGCAGTGCACGCGAATCCGTAGACCAATTGTAATCGGAGAAGTAGGATTGCGTAGGTTAAGGTACGCTGAACAATGATAGATGACATCACGTTCACTGAAGTCATGACATATATAATATATACAATGATGTTACATTTACAGATTA
Organism: Glandiceps talaboti; assembly: GCF_964340395.1. Taxonomy (NCBI): domain Eukaryota; kingdom Metazoa; phylum Hemichordata; class Enteropneusta; family Spengelidae; genus Glandiceps; species Glandiceps talaboti. The sequence goes on from NC_135551.1 coordinate 9,517,069, forward strand.
CTTAAATTCGTGGAATGGTTAAAAGCAGGGGAGTATATATATTATATTGTTGTCATCTTAGCAATTTACGCCTACAGATTCTTGTAATGAGGATAATGACGACGAAATCCAACCAATAGAACCCCAGCAGGATGATCAGGATTCAAGACTGCAATTGGCTTTCCTTTTACTCTATTTCACAAACAAACTGCTGGATTTATGCGAGAAAAGAAGAGGATTTGACGGTTGTTGCCAATCAACAGTCATATTAGCAGCATTTTGTGCTCTAGATATGGCCAATACTCGTATCATCAACCATGCAATCATGGAACATACATGTATTGATGCATTCCATACTCTTGAAGGCAACATCAGTACAAAATTACAAGGTAAATTATATGTATGTGTTTGGATTGTAGTTAATTCATGTCAATTCGTTTACACTTTGTTTATGTTGACATACTACAGTAGAAAAATCATATTCCATAGAAAGGGAAAATGTAGAAAGTAATATATTTCTATAAAATAAATATACCTTCTTTCTTTCAGACGTAAACCACCCAGTTGTCGCAGAAAATGTTGACATCTACACAGACTTAATACGTAGAGCACTCAACGAGATCTCCTTCATTTACACCCTGGAAGAACAATGTACACCTCCATTTATACTTGTTGCGTTCCTCTCTCAACAATGTAACACTCACACTATGGTGAATGAGACAGTTGCCATGTGTAGAAGGGTTTTAACGTATTCCAAGTCTCCGTTTGATGATGTTGATGATCTTGATTGGAGTGATCCTGGCTTTGACGGTGTTAATGTGTTTATCAATATTCTTGGTAATGTTATAAAGACCGTTAAAGAATACAGAGGATTTCCAATGGTACTCAAGGAGGTATGTTTGTTTTACTTTGATCATCATCATCATCATCATCATCATCATCATCATCATCATCATCATCATCATCATCATCATCACCACCACCAACAACAACAACGATGACGACGATGACGACAACAACAACAACAACAACAACGACGACGACGACGACGACGACATACACCATTTCAAAAGAAACATTGCATCCGTGAAAACTAACATATACTAACGTTTGAAATTTTTATTACAGAGATTATCTTTTCTTGTGGAAGTATATACTTAGTGTGTTGAATTTCTATAAATATATCTATGTATAAATATGGATTGTTTGTTTTCCAAAAATATCGTAGTATATATATGGTTGCTACCGATAAAACAAAGCTTCATGGTTCACTTCTCTTAGGTATTTGAAGAGCTGGGACATCTGAGAGAGAAGTGTCTGAAGAAACGTATCATCTCACTGGTGGTAGAGAAAACGATAGACGGTCTAGACAACGATGACAAGACTGAAATGGTCTACTTTTGTTTGAAGGAATTGTTTGCTTGTGAAGATTTAAGAGATGTCACTTCACATTCCAGTGATTGTCAAGGTGGCAAGGTACTAAAACTAACAGCCTCTCTTGGACTAAATGGTATTCCCGCATTAAATATGGTCAAGCATGAAATGAGGGCTCAAGATATCTTACAGTATCTTCAACTCATCAAAGAGGCTTCGAATGAGAGTGATTGGAAGATATTTCGTGATGATCTTGAGCTTGTTGACCTAGCCATAGCCAGAGATCAAAGACATGATGAAAACTTCATTCGCTTGCTTCTCAACCTGTACGATCTCGACTTGGGTTTGATGACATCCTGTGGCGTTCCAAGGAAAATCCTTCTAAATAAAGACTTCTACGATACGGCAGCTTTGTTTGCTCTCAGTCAGCATTTTTATGCTGAATTCGATGAAGTGGGAGACTGTTGCCTTTTGTTTGCCTTTGCTGGCATTGATAGAAGTGCAAGTGATAACGACTTAGAAGACCAGGCGTCTCTCATATCTCACTATGGGTGGATTTTCAAAACCTTTTCCGATGAAGAGCTTACAAACCTCGTGAGTTTCATTGTTAACCATCAGATAGAGTTCGTCAAAAGAATAAGAGCGTATTTTGATAGTGATGCAAGCAGTGGTATGGTTAATCAGTGGGAGGATCTACTGTCGATGCTAACTACTTTATACTCCCGACTACTGACCTTTAACCTGCCCTTTCTGATTGATGATCTTGTCATCGAATGCCTTAACATGTACCTGTGTCAAGTTGTCAGATTCTGTCCTGCCAAGAGATCTATATACCGAAAAGTCATAAATGTCATTCGAAGTGCCGTGAAATGGTGTACGGACCGTGCAATACCATCATCAAAAGTACTGAGTGGCATTATTGAGCCTATCCGTGCAGCAATCTCAGCAGGTCGTAGAACACTGCAGAAATGGTTAGACGACGTCATTAAAGAATTGATAGACGCGTGACTCTAATCTTGAATAAACAAGGGATTTAAACTACGCACATTAAATTTTGTGCGCTACCTTGCACCCCTTTCATGTCAGTATGCCCCCCAAATGGTCCATCTGATTACAGGGCCGAAGCCTGACCAAATTGCCAAGGGGGGCAGAACTTTGTCTTGGTGCAATCATGCATTTAAAATTTAGAAGTGCTAGTTTACATAAATTTGCATGTAATTTACATAATATATATTTTAGCATACGTAATTAAATATCATATGTGAGGTCAGAAAAAATAAAAAAAATGCTTGTCAACGGGTAACCTAACCCATCACATTGGGTAAGTAGGTCGATTTCATTTTTTCGCAATGCTTGACAAGGATAAAACAAACCATATATAATGACAGCTAAATATTTCAGGTCGAGTTTAGATAGAACTTTCAGAAATTCAACTTATTCAGTCATCTTGATACTATCTCATGCAATTTGTCTGCATAGCTACAGTTAGGAAATGTACACAATTTACGGTTAAACAAATGGTGTAGTTCCTTTCACCCTCTCTTCTGAACAAAAAATGTTAAGCCCCGCCAATTGAAACTCAAGCATTATTTTAGCCACCCCTTCTCAGGCTTCTGTCACCTACACTACAGTGGAGATATAAAATCATATGGTACAATGATGCATTGGAAGGAGACAACTCCAAAGGTGAAAAAAAAATGAAAATAAGACAGTGTAGGAGGCCGTTTAGAGGCATAAAATATCAAACCATAGACATAATAAAATACCAGAATTTGAACAATTTTGCTATGTATTACACATTATCTCGAAGTGTATTTTGTTGTGGCAAAGCTGAGAGATATTATGCGGATGTGCACATGGTAAATGACTTCTCCTGATGTTTAATTTCGTTCCAAAAAATCCCGAGTAAACAGCAAAACATTTCAAGACTTTCAGACTTTTGATGGCCCAATGGTCGTAAACATTTGTTCAATTCTTTTTAGTGCACATTGGATATTTAATCTCAAATCATGCTTGTATGCAACATCAGAGCCAAGTAAACCACTGTATAAGATATTATATAATTTGGAATAGACTCAAATGTATATTGTTACATGTACTATTCAGAAAATATAAAGAAATATCCTTAATTTTGAAAAAAAAATGACCTCATGAGGATATATTGCCCATCACCAGAAAAAACATATATGGGTAGAGTGAACACCTTTTTTCATTTTTTCTGTCCTAATGTCGTATCTTTCAAAGAAGTCGCCGAAAATATGTCACATTCAAAGTAAAAAAAATGATGGTGCTTTCTCAAATAAGTAACACAACAAAATAATAATTTTCTTTACCCAACTCCCAAAACTGTTATGGCCTCGTTTATGTCGGAACCCAAGGTGGACTCAGTGAATTCTCCTTGTCATTATCATTATAATGGAAATTGAAGTTTGGATTTTGATGTCGAAGGTACAGCTCTGTTTACAAATTCAGGGCCATTCTTTCCATAGCAAATTGTCGCTTCAAAATGAATTGCGGAATAACGCTAGTGTCAGTATGCAATGGGATAATTATATCAAAGAACGTTTTAACCAAAGACAACGTCGAACACAATTATTGAAAGAAAAGATATCTGCCGTTTTATCAGCATGAAATGTTTTAATATAAGGAACAAGATGTAAATGAGATCGAGCGCATCTTCGGAGTCACGAGTCATTGCATGCAGCATAGCAGGCAACCTCACGTTGAACTATTTTTTCCGTCTTTTTTTTTGAGTTTCACTCGCTGACATTATAATTGCGACTTGCTATCTTCAAATGAAGGAGACTTTCAAGACTACTGTTACTCGCAGAAAATGCACAGTGTATGTGCGCACTTCTTTTGTACTTTCCCGCGCAAAAAATTAATTTGCTGCAAAATGTTACAATGTTTAACTGGACACATTTTAATTCAATGTTAAGCCAGCGTACAATAGCCCAAGAATTAATCCCATTTATAATTTGATATCATCATTACCTTTCATCAAAATCAAAGATAAGTAACTATTGTCTTTCACTTCGAGTGTATTAATCAATATTTGTCATCACACACACACACACCTAGACATATATAAATTTATAATATATACGTATATGTAAACACAATGTTTTAACAGCCCCCCTCCCCATTCGTAAAGACCATGTTACCATAGTTCCCAATGAATTTGCCTATTTTTGCAAGAAAACGAGAGAGAGAGAGAGAGAGAGAGAGAGAGAGAGAGAGAGAGAGAGAGAGAGAGAGAGAGAGAGAGAGAGAGAGAGAGAGAGAGAGAGAGAGAGAGAGAGAGAGAGAGAGAGAGAGCGCTGCTTGCTTGGACTTATTATCGTTTATGTATGTATGAACACAATTCACTTATTTATTCAACTATTGAGTTGCCTCCCAGCCCTACTTAGAAATTGTGGAAAATGTATCACAAATGTTTCTTACGTTGTATCAAGTGTAAATACTTGAGTGACCTAAGGGCCCTTGTCACTACGAGTCGTCATCTCAAAGGGAGTCTATGCTCAGACTGCTACAACAGTCTATAAGGTTTGTCTCTATATTCAATCCGAACTGTTTAAGTGACAATGTGCCACGAATCAAGCACACATTGTAATATATTAAAATAACAGTCAAGAAGAATGTTTACTGGCGTAAAATTACACAGAGAGAGCAATTTTAGCTCAAATTCAATTGAATTTTTTTTTTATAACGGATGTAAATATCATTTTATTTGTTTCATTTCTTTAATTCAATGTACTTACATGATATCTATGAAGTATGACCAGCATTCTTATGCAAATATGCATTCCACTGGAATTCATAGAGAATATATAGGAAAAAAAGATGTGCAGCTCGGGTGACCTTCACAGCTGGCTCAGTTTGGTATTGTTGCCAAAAGTTCCCTATTTTAAAAAAATATTTCATTTTTTGTACTTATGTGACAATATCAATCTGGAATCGATCGATGGCTATTTTATTTCTTTATATTTGGAATCACTGTGTCTTGTCCAATCAAAGAAGCACTTCTGGCTTCCCAGTGAGATTTAACGACGCACTTGCATGACTGTATTTATATGTACCCAATTGCAACCAGCCACAACAGCGCCCTCTTTGAAGCAGCCAACATGAATTCCCGGAAGGGAAGTGTTTTCAGCGAATCCCTCCAGTGACAGTGACTTCCGAACAGAGAATCCTACAACAACAAACGTAAGTGTTTTCAATTTGACGTATAGTGAGCAAGGTTAAAGTGTTCCAAACAATTGTACTTTTATTAAGAGAATGGACCTGAAGATTGTTACATGAGCGATGTGCACCATTGTTTCTCCTGAAGCGAAACACAAGCGTACATGTACCATATGTATGTATTATATGCTTGTTTAATAGTTTCTCTCGATATTATGCCAACCTTGATAGAAGTCCCACCTAATTCTGCGCAATTTTTTGTGGGTGTGAACACATTGAATTACACAAGTCCAAGTAATGATGAAAACAGATATAGAAACGTTTGTACATGTCCTTGAAATGCTATGAGATGGGGAATCCCCAACTTAGCTAATCACGAGGTTAAAGGTGAATCTGAGCGAAAATACGACCTTGTTCCTTGAAGCATTCGCTCTTCGCGGAAAACAATCCACTCAGGATCTCAAGATGGCTGATAACAACGTAACTTTTTACATGTGAACTCCAGTGACATCTACCCTCTAGTGACATTACACAAAGCTACCGAAACTTTGATAAAAAGCAAACATGATAAAAAAGTGTATGCATTATTACCCTTCAGTGACGTTCACTTTCAAATTGTAACATGTCTAGTAATTACTTTACTTTGTCTGTATATAAATCCTTATAAGCAATATAATTATTTAATAATTTTTTAATGAATCGACAACATAACAAAACAATTAAGGACTAGTTTGTGGTGTTGAAAAAATATATCGAGTCGTTTATACACAGGAAATGGCATATAATTAGGGAAATCCCCATATATGACTACATTAAATCACATGGTTAAAGGTGAATACATTACAACATAGTCTTGTTTACTTGTAGCATTTGCTTTTGGGTGAAACAAATGCACGTATATTTCCCTTGTTCATAATTCAATGTACCAAACAGATTGTCAAATGTACACTTAGTACCACATCTTGAAGGTCAAGGTCATGGTCAACTGTTAATTCTTTGCACCTGATGATAGGGTCTCTAGATATTGTAGTTTTTGAGTTAAGTAGCGATATTTAATTTTAACCACAGACATGGCTGTTATTCAGTAAATAGTGATATGATCGAGAACCTAATGTAATGTTTTTGTATATATCTTCTTCTGTATTACCTGCAAAAAGTGATTCATAACAATGTGGCAGCATATAATACTAAAGAGTGGCCGGATTGTAACAATTGTGACCCTCAAAATCAAGGTCAAAGTTCAATGTTCCAGAAAGAATTGTTTGCCTGATAACATGGGTGTAGACACTTGAATGGAGAGTATCTTTATTAAAGTATAGGAGTTAAACAATACATACTGGAATTATATATACAAATACGGAGACAAATCAGTCAAATTTGAATATGGTGTAAAGCAAAGTGACGTACACATATCCCATCAGAATTAATTTCACTTTCACTTTTAAAGGAACACAAAGTGACATGTATATGACCCACATAATATATCACTGATCAATGCTAGTTATGTTTAAAACAAAATTTGAAGTATTTGTGTTTGAGTGGTATCTACTTTCCAATGGACATTGATTTATCACTGGAATTCTGTTGGTTTTTAGAGCACAGCACCAAAAGACATTGAGGCTAGTGGTGAAATGGAGCGGTTTGTGGAATTATTTCACGATTATTTGCACGTGACAAAGGAATCTCGCCCAAGTAAGTTTTTTTTTTACATTTCACTTCTATTTCTATCATGTCTATTTATAGCAGTTCATCCACAAATATTTTTTTCCCATTTTTATACGCATTTTCGCTCAAACCAGGTAACAGAGATCAGTTGTCATTGGAGTGGTAGACATGACAGTGAAGAGAATAATATTGGGTTTTAGATTTATTGAGTTTTTGAAATCGTTTGTTTTGGAAATAATGAATCGTTTGCTTGTTTTATTATGTGTATGTGTGTGTGTTTGTTTGTTTGTTTATTTATTTGTTTGTTTGTTTGTTTGTTTGTTTGTTATTTGTAGGTAGGTAGGTGTGTGTACGTACGTGTGTGTGTATGTATGTATGTATGTATGTATGTATGTATGTATGTATGTGAACACAATAACGCATAAGCTCTAATGTAACTATCTTAATTATGTTTCACATCACCAATATCAATACTTTTCACCAATATGCGTTACTCTGAATGCAATCAAAAAAAAATAAAATGATAAGATCAAAGTACATTGCAACCTATTACTACAGTTCTAAGCGTTATGTAAAGATATGTCTGGGATCACATCTTCGTTTTATCAGTGGTGGAAAATTAAAAGTGGCTAAAAAGATATCATGAAGTATCAACTTTAAAATATTATCAACCTATTAAACATAAATTCGCCCATAGACACACATGGCGTGATCGACCACATCAGGACACACAAGTCTGGACGGATAACAGAAGCACGTGATAATTGCTTAGAGATTACACCCTGCTGTGTGAAGGGCTTATGAAGTGCATATTTTAGAGAATGTGTATATGTGATGAGTAGAATAGATTTTCTGGCACCTTCAATATAATTTTCAATTGTCCACCTCTGATAAAACAACGTTCTGATCACAGACATATCTCTTTTATACCCCGTTCAGATACAACTGACATCTTGCAACCTACCAAGTTTGCCTGTCACATGCTGTATATAGTTTTAGAAAAACATAAGACACGCCACCTTGGTAGGTTTATACATCAGTTGTAACTATACACCGGTGATGCGTGTACGTGTCTGGACAAAGTAATACATACGGCTGATGTGATAACTGTTTGTCTTTCAGCTTCTGCAAGTTCAGCACCATCAGCCTGGAACGAGGTCGATATTCAGTGTGGCTACTACAAACTTTGCCAAAAGTTTGTTTTATCATTGGGTTTGCAAGGTAGGCTCTAACATATGGAGTTTGAATAGAGACAAGTTATTTATGTACGAACAGGTACTGAGCAGTTCGGAAGATGTAATATTTTTACTAACATGCAGCATATCACTCAGAACGGACCACCAATGGCATATCTATTCAACTGGCATATCTATTCAATGTATCTTTTTTCTTCTTTTTTTTGTCAAGTTTTCTACTTGTAGAAGTTTATTTTCTATTTTTTTAAGATTCCATCTTCAGTCAAGAGATAAAGAAAGACCAGTGTTTTTGTTATCACTGTCACTCTGACAGAAAAGACCACGTTGCATATAAAAGAGCTGGGTCGGTGTATGCTTTGCCCATTGGTTGGGTACGGTTCGGATTGAAGTAAGAATATTTTAGAAGCTAAAGTACCTATATTTAAAATATATAATAAACCATGACAGAAATGTCATGTCAAAGTTATTTATATCTTCAGTACACTTTCACACAAACCCTTCCAGGAAATCCTAATATTGGCCGAACAGATTAAAGTGCAATAGGGCATCATCACAATTCCAAAGTTGGAAAAGACAGCAAGGCTATCTTATCACCAAAATCATAACTAAGTACCGAAGGCAGGAAAAATGTCTGGCTGGATTTTTTATTTAAGTTACTATATGCTTGATATATATACAATGTACTACACACACATAGTACATATAGCAGAGTGTATATTTAGTGAACATCTTACTATTTTTTTACTACACTTAGAATTATTCCTGACAGAAATAAGGCTTATAAATGGCACGTTGGCTATCATGGTACGAAGGTATCTTGTGTGGATGCGATCACCAGAACAATGGTATTTCTTAAACCTGGTAAGGAAGCCCTCCCATTGTCTACCAATTTTTTTTACGCATTCTTTTTAAACGTACAGATGTATTGTTTTGTAAACTATCTGTGGTGTCTTTGAAATACCTATGAATAGTTTGGAAACAAACAGCATCATGTAGGATGGTTCACATATTAGTGTGAATCGTTTTTCAATGACTTTTCACTTCTAACAGCATGTAGTTGAAATAGTTGGACAAGAGGGAGGGTTATATTTTAGAGCACGTGTTGTGAGGTTGGAGCACATGTTAGAAAAAGTGAGCCGGGGAGGTTCCCATTTCACATCATAGACCATTCTTGATATCCCCTAACATTCTAGGTACTGTGTCTTCTACCAATACTTCCTTCAAAAGCTTAACTGCAATCTGTCTGTCCTTGTCGAAGACTTGTCATTATGACAAGCTCTAGTTCTTCCATTCTGTAAATTTATGGTAAAATCAGACTTATTGCAGTAGAGAAAATAGTTCAGTAAACACAGTTTGAAGCGACCCACCTGTTGTATCTATCAGTTGAAATCTTATTGTGACAGTTGTAATTTTTCACTTACATGACAGTAATATGAGCTCTCTACAAATACGACAGACTGAACAGCTGACAGTATGTCGTTCTTGTTCGGTGACAATGTTTGTGATCTATATTGACCTTATCTAACATATTTTTCCTTCACTAACAACCAACCTGGATAAATATTTATGCAATTAAATATATGATAAATCATAATATCACAACTAGGCAAAGCCCATAAGCTCGCACAGGGTAGATTCATTTGTGACAAGCTGCCTCACGATGACATTGGTGATAGCACCCTCTGCGTGGAGAATGCACATAGTATATAGAAAGCATCATTGGCTTAACCAAAAAATATTGCATAGCATGTGGGACACGTTTGCGTACTAGTCATTGAGCAGCTGCGCGGGCTAGTACATTATTTGTAACAGTTTCTCCTTTACATAATCATGATCAAAACGGCGTACCATGTTTCATTTGATATTTAATAGTGCTAATTGTCCCAATACACGATGTTCTAGAATGCATCCTAAACTACCTTGCTTCAGTATTAATGAAAATACCCACTTTTCAAGACAATAATCCCAGAATGGTTATTCGTCTTGTTATGGCATATTTTAGGAAGTGCTGATCCGGAAGGAGGGAGTGTACGTCCTCGTATTGGCCACTTCAATGCGAAATATGGCCCGAGTGACTTTAACTGGCAACAAATCTTTGCATCACCTACAATCAAGTACTCGGGTAACGATGCTTATGCAACACCCGAGAGGTGAGTTTCTCATCAAACTTTTATATGGTGAGGAAAGAGATGGGAAGTGGTGTGCCAATATTCAGAGTCAAGGTAGAAGCCAAACAATGTGTGTTTATTGTTGTTTAAATTTTACTGTAGCAGTAAAAGAAACAAATATTGTTAGCTTGTCAACATTAGGGTTCTTTATAGTAGTATGAAGTCCCTCTACACATTGGCAGAGGTACACTACATCCTACCTATCATGGAGAGAGTAGATATGTACACACGTTTTTAAAGAAATAGTATACTATTTATACTTAGCAATTGTTGTTGTTTGCGTAAGAACTAAGTGTAAGCTCTAATCACTGAACGTTTTTGAAAATCTACTTTTTGTCACATTAAATATATCACATTTGTATAGTTATTAGACCTGATTGTAAATGTTGATAAATTATTAACATTTGATTTGCGTGGTTTATTTATTTACTTATCTGTGTGTTGGTTTGTTGGTTTGTTTACAGTTGGTCTTTTAATGACATCAAGTTTGAAGCAAGAGTAGCCTTCCAGGTTTGGATGGAGCCTGGTGCATACACTATTGGTAGAGAAACTATCGGAGCGGGTTCTGAGAAAATTGATCCCATATTCAGCAACGATAACCTAGAATGGCGCATCGATGATCCCGATAAAATTATCCCGTTTGGATTACTTGTCAAATTGCACTAATTTGCATACTATACAATAAGGTGTGTCGTAAGGTTCATGTTGGGCCTAAAAAAAATTGTTGGGTTCCGGTTACCCGATCCCACCTATTTTTTTCACTGCCGACCCTAAACTTTTTTTCTTTTTTTTAAATAAATTTTTTAAGAAAAAAAAATAAAGTCTCGACATTAATAGTGAATGCGGAAACTGACAGCAACTTAAAAAGACGATATAAAACTCTTCTTCCAATCTATAATGGCCGTACATCTGATGAAAAGAAACCAATAACAGAGACCATATGGAAAACACGGGAAAATATAACTTCCTGGACTAGACACTCACACATGGATAAAATAAAAAAAAATCTACCTACCCTCCCTATTCTAAAATTGAGGGTAATCGGAACCACACATTTTGTATTAGGCCCAGTGTACAAAATTTGAATGCCAATAACTATAGAAATAACAAACATCGAGTATCCTTGCAATGCTGAAATGATAAACTAGTGATATTGGACGCAAAGTGAAACATACTTTATTAGGTTTAATAGTGACACATCTAGAGGGCATCGGTAGTAAGTTTAACTTTCTAATGAACATTATATTGGCGGCTGGACATACTTAAATACTCTATTCTGCATCGCAGGGTTAAGGGAGCCTTCGGTAATTACAAATGGTAATTGCGTAAAATTATGAATAGACACAGCTTAGCATAAATGTAATAGATGACAAATAGAAGCAAGTGGTCGAACCAACAATTGCTGTTTCAAATACATGTTAGTATACAATCGTACATGAAGGCAACGAATGTTAAGACTGAAAGAAAAAAATGTGTTTAGTGTTAAAAACATTGTAGATTATATGGTAATTAATTTAAAACTAATGAAAAGTTGGTGTTGACGCAAACTGTTACTCAACTGAGTTGGCTTGTGATCCCTAGATCTGTTTCACATTTCCAATCCTGATTTTCATATTACTGATGGAAACATGGTGTCATAAACACACCTTAATTTACACACCCACAAGAACATTTCAGCCAAATTTCAGACCAACTTTCCCGGAAGTTTTTGCCATTAAGTTTTTTCACCAAAAATGACATTTTTGCCCAAATCACATACAACTGATGCGATCATTTTCATTTGTCCTAAAAATGCATTCTGTTCAAATTCACCCATTAGGCCTCTGGCCTACCTCGCTCAGATAATATAATTAATGCTAATTTCCATATGCATGATTTGTGTGCAGACGTAGTCACGATTTCCATTTGTTTGTGAGGCCTGTTACTACTAACAGTTACCTTTCCTGGACAACCTTATGACTCTGAAGGCTAACAAGACACCACACTTTACAACAAGCCTACAGATAAACACTCATACCTATGGATAACCTCCTGTCATCCTCAACATACATTTAAAGCCATACCGTGGCGTCATTCTCTACGATATCATCCCACGTGTTCCACTGACCAATTATACCAGACATAATCTGTCATAAACCTGTCCCTTGTAGTACTCAATTACTGGCCCAATCTAATTCTAAATTCCACAACAGTTGTGGCTTTGGTCAGTTGTTCCATTGAGGTACAACGCACTGTGAGAACATATATTCCCTGATATCCAGTTTGACTGTAGATTTTGCAAGTGTGTGTGAAGGTCATGTTGGTTTTGTGTACTTCAATAATAGTCTCTGTTCAATTTTGTCAAATCCCCTGAAAACACGAAACACTTTTTTTAATCAAGTCCCCTGTCCCCCTCCTTTCTTCCAGTGTAGTTATGTTAAGTGTCTTCAGTCTCTCTGCGGAACTTCAAATTCTCAGTTTGGTATCGTCCTTGTCTCTCTCCTTTGAATTTTCTCGAATAGGCCAATGTCCTTTTTATAGTGTAGGTTCCAAAAGTGGACAGCATATTCGATGTGTGGTCTGACTAAAAGTTGAACAAGTTCATAATGACGGATTTTAATCTGTGTGAAATGTTCTGTTTGGTGATGCCCAGAGTCCTGTTTGCACAAATGACGCGCGCGCTAGTGTATGTGTGTGTGTGTGTATTTGTAGTGTACGAATAGAATGAATACTTTTTCACAAATGAGGCAATTGGCATTTATTGTCACACGAGTATGTAACTTGAATGTTGCTATGAGTGGGTTTACTATTTCATGGGATTTTCCCTTTCCAAATAAGGACATTGATTCTTGGAAAGTCTTAGTGTTACCTAAAAATACAATTTAATGGCAGTGACGACGAGTCTTGTGAACGTTTGTGTGTACACAAGCAAAATAACAAAATGGCGGCTTCGATCGACAGAATATAACAAGCCACTGTGCAAAGTTCAGGTATGTAATTACCACAAATTATCAATGTCACTACTGTTACAGTACCGTAGGGGGAGTCCATGTCCCATGGTACCATCATTTGCCTGTTTGGAGCGGGTAGTGTGTTTCAAAAACAGTTGTACAGAACAAGGTTTACGTAGCTGTCTACGTGACACTTTGCTAACTGTCAATGTCTATTCAGGCCTTGCTTGTAAATATGTCTGACTACAATCCGCCAATCGTCTACGGGTAAATGTATGGGTTCCATGCCACCCCAATGATTATTTATTTTATTTATATTTGCCCCACCTTTACAAGTTCGCCGCTTGTGTTAATAATATCATACTCTGGGGTGGGGTAGCATTGTGAGGGTGGGTATATGGTTAGACGCTATCTGAACTAACATACAGTACGATGATGCAATCACTGCACTGTATATGTAGCCATTTTCTCATTTATTTCAGTGACGTCAGTTGATAACTGCGCAATCTCAAACTGACTGCCACGGCCCAATACGACAGTATTTATCATGTGTTAATATCAACCCCTTGTCTTAAACTATATCAAATTGAGCTCCTATACAAACAATTTTAACCGTGGCTTTAAACGGTTGATTGACTAAAAAACTAGGCAATGACATATTGTGATCAGACGTTTGTGAAAATAATCTCATTGACTTCTCACAGAATAGCTTAACGAGAGAATATGTCTTTAAGTTTTACGATAAGTTAGAATTTTGCAGACTATCTCATTTTAGGTTAATTATATCAAAAACAGTCCGACGTCTTCGTCGTGTACTTGTATCAAGCCGTATCCAAGCAGACATTGTAACGTCATTGGCTAATAATAGAAAACTACGTAATGTAAATTTTTTCTCAAAGTAAGAGTGTATAAATAAAGGCCAGAAGGAACTGCGTTGAAACCCTGACAAGTGACACTTGTCTGTGGTTGAATACAGGTTACCTTCTCGACATGGGAGTTAACTGGCGAGCCACAGATTTCGACTTGTTGAACTATTCCTGCTGGTAGTCTGTTCTCGGTACGGGAGTGGTACAGTTGCTAGCTGTGTGAACGGAGCGAGTGGGTGTCGGTGTACTGCACACTTGTGTGGACGTAGCTGGTGACTGTGAGTGTACTGTACAGTTGTTTTGATGTAGCAAGTGTTTTTACTATACACAGTTGTGTGGACTTACAAGCTGTACGCATCGAAGACAATACCCCGGTAGAACATACCTATTTTGAAGCATGGGACTAAATAAGTCACTTCTTGTGTCTTGTATTTTACAGCGGGACGCTTT
>NC_135551.1:9539378-9654378 GCF_964340395.1 Glandiceps talaboti
GTTGTTGTTGTTGTTGTTGTTGATGTTGTTGTCGTCGTCGTCGTCCGATATGGATCGAAATAACAGAGCTATAGGAACGACGTGTACGCATACACGATTTACACGTTCCCCCTAAAAGACCTTCTCTATAATCTCACCTCTTCAATCAATCCGAAACAAATATAAAGCGCCTAAACCCAGTAATGGTGACAGGGAACAAGCAAGCTTGGCTAACATGCCCTTGTTAAAAAGATGAGTCTTACTTTCTTTGTCACGTAGGAATTAACAAACGTTGGAGAATGACGAAGTACTGGTAGACTTCAATATTAATAGTGGACCAAAAATAGTAATAAAATATATCATTCCGAATATAAAAACCCAGTATTGTGAAATAATCGCACGATTCCTCACATTCCTGAGAATAAATCTATGATATTTGTTTTCGTATTTCTTAAAGTAAGTGGATTCGATGCTTAGAAGCAGATATACCACTGTTTGCTACATTTCTGAAGAGCACCTTATTATTTGGATTGGAGGACAAATTCATCAAATTAGCAATGCCATTTCTTATAATATTAATAGATCGGGCAGCGAAGGTAAGTTTTCTTCAGATTGACACATGAAATATTACGTCAGGGATTATTACTCTTAGTTCTCGGTACATTCCACTTGTAACTAGTGTCTGTTTTAGTCCCGATTACACAAAATACACTTTAAAAAAAACTATATCATGTCGAATATAGGCGTCTTGTAGTTGCATGCATTGGTATAAACTCTATTATGTTCGTTATATTTATGTAACTTGACTACTGTTGCAACAAGTTCGCGAAGAAACTAAAGTTTCCAGTTTATCTGCCATTGTTGTGCTGTTTATTTTTTCTACCTTATCAATTTAAATGTAACTAATACTTGTGTTCATGTTTACAGCATACTGTGTTACAGAAACTCTATCTATCAAACTCAAAGGTAATGCGTGCAAGGGAGATCCGTCTCGGTAAGTGTCATGTAACTTTCCTTTAAAAAATCGGAACCCTTTCTCACGAATATGTTTGTGTAGGAACAATCGGCTAAAAGTCAGATTCGACGTTACATGTAATTATACTATAACTTGTGATGTCACAAGATGACGTCATATCGATATAAATAACGTCACATACTGACGTCACCTATACAGTGCACTCGAATTCGTAGACCAATTGTAATCAAAGAAGTAGGATAGGTTAAGGTACACTGAACAATGATAGATGACGTCACGTTCAGTGAAGACATGTTACATTTACAGATTATTTAAATTCGTAGAATGGTTAAAAGCAGGGGAGTATGTTATATTATTGTCATCTTAGCAATTTACGCCTACAGATTCTTGTACCGAGGATAATGACGACGAAATCCAACCAATAGAACCCCAGCAGGATGATCAGGATTCAAGACTGCAATTGGCTTTCCTTTTACTATATTTCACAAAAAAATTACTGGATGTATGCGAGAAAAGAAGGGGATTTGACGGTTGTTGCCAATCAACAGTCATATTAGCAGCATTTTGTGCTCTAGATATGGCAAATACTCGTATCATCAACCATGCAATAATGGAACATACATGTATTGATGCATTCCATACTCTTGAAGGCAACATCAGTAAAAAATTACAAGGTAAACGATATATATATGTTTGGATTGTAGTTAATTCGTGTCAATTCATTTGCACTTTGTTTATGTTGACATACTACTGCAGAAAAATCGTATTCCATAGAAAGGGGAAAGGTGGAAACCAATAGATTTGTTGTAAAGTAAATATACCTTCTTTCTTTCAGACGTAAAGCACCCAGTTATCGCAGAAAATGTTGACATCTACACAGACTTAATACGTAGAGCACTCAACGAGATCTCCTTCATTTACACCCTGGAAGAACAATGTACACCTCCATTTATACTTGTTGACTTCCTCTCTCGACAAGGTAACACACCCACTCTAGTGAATGAGACAGTTGCCATGTGTAGACGGGTTTTAACGTATTCCACGTCTCCGTTTGATGATGTTGATGATCTTGATTTGAGTGATCCTGGCTTTGACGGTGTCAATTTGTTTATCAAGATTCTTAGTAATGTTATGAAAACTGTTAAAGAATACAGAGGATTTCGAATGGCAGACGTTCATTTTGTACTCAAGGAGGTATGTTTGTCTTATTTGGATCATCATCATCATCATCATCATCATCATCATCATCATCATCATCATCATCATCATCACCACCACCACAACCACCACCATCATCATCATCATCGACAACAACCAGTAACAGCAACAACCACCACCAACAACAATAATAACAACAACAACAACAACAACATTGTACACCATTTCACAGAAAACATTACATCCGGGAAAACAGTGACAGATACTCACGTTTTGAGAATTTATTTCAGAGATTCTCTTCATGTGGAACAATATATAATTTGTGGGATTTCTGTTAATATATCTATGTATAAATATGGATTATATGTCTTCAAGAAGTATCGTAGTATATATGGTTACGACTGATAAAATAATTGTCACGTTTTACTTCTCTTAGGTATTTGCATACCTGGGACATCTGACAGAAAAGTGTCTGAAGAAACGTATCATCTCACTGGTGTTAGACGAAACGACAGACGGTCTAGACAACGATGACAAGACAGAAATGGTCTACTTTTGTTTGAAGGAATTGTTTGCATGTGAAGATTTAAGAGATGTCACTTCACATTCCATTGACTGTCAAGGTGGCAAGGTACTAAAACTAACAGCCTCTCTTGGACTAAATGGTATTCCTGCATTAAATATGGTAAAGTATGAAATGAGGCCTCAAGACATCTTACAATATCTCCAACTCGTCAAAGAGGCTTCGAATGAGAGTGATTGGAAGATATTTCGTGATGATCTTGAGCTTGTTGACCTAGCCATAGCCAGAGATCAAAGACATGAAGAAAACTTCATTCGCTTGCTTCTCAACCTGTACGATTTCGACTTGGGTTTGATGACATCCTGTGGCGTTCCAAGGAAAATCCTTCTAAATAAAGACTTCTACGATACGGCAGCTTTGTTTGCTCTCAGTCAGCATTTTTATGTTGAATTCGATGAAGTGGGAGACTGTTGCCTTTTGTTTGCCTTTGCTGGCATTGAAAGAAGTGCAAGTGATAACGACTTAGAAGACCAGGCGTCTCTCATATCTCAGTATGGGTGGATTTTCACAACCTTTTCCGATGAAGATCTTAAAAACCTCGTGAGTGTCATTGTTAACCGTCAGATGGAGTTCGTCAAAAGAATAAAAGAGTATTTTGATAGTGATGCAAGCAGGGGCACGGTTAATCAGTGGGAGGATCTACTGTCGATGCTAACTACTTTATACTCCCGACTACCGACCTTTGACCTGCCCTTCCTCATTGATGATCTTGTGGTCGAATGTCTTAAAATGCAACTGTGTCAAGTTGTCAAACGCTGTCCAGCCAGGAGATCTATATACCGAAAAGTCATAAATGTCATTCGAAGTGCCGTGAAATGGTGTACGGACCGTGCAATACCATCATCAAAAGTACTGAGTGGCATTATTGAGCCTATCCGTGCAGCAATCTCAGCAGGTCGTAAAACACTGCAGAAATGTATAGACGGTATCATTAAAGAATTACAAGACGCGTGACTTTAATCTTGAATAACTAAGGGGTTCAAACTACATTACATGTTTGTGCTCTACCATTGCACCCCTTAATTTAACAGTATGCCCTCAAGTGGTGAATCGTATTATATTTATCCGCCATTTACAACTCAGAAATGTTTGTAAAATGTCCTTAAACAATTGCAAAACACGTAACTACAAGCCTGAATAATCAAATGTTCTGACCACAGCATCTCATTCCTACTTGATTATATCAATACCAGTTTCTCTCTCTCTCTCTCTCTCTCTCTCTCTCTCTCTCTCTCTCTCTCTCTCTCTCTCTCTCTCTCTCTCTCTCTCTCTCTCTCTCTCTCTCTCTCTCTCTCTCTCTCTCTCTCTCTCTCTCTCTCTCTCTCTCTCTCTCTCTCTCTCATATTTGAGTACGGATGGATTTTCTCAATCTTTACGATTAAGGTCTTTAAATAAGACACGAGTGTCATTGTGCATTCCACTAATCCTGAGAGACTATGCTGGTCTTTTATGTTATTTTATCAATGTATCTTACATTTACGATGATATTCATATATCTAAACAATAAACCTGTTTATCATTGCACCTTTACTTTCACAATGATATGGCAATACAGAGACACATTTTATATAGCTGTCTTGTTATGTACGTTGCGCTGTTTTCGTATGGAGTGCTACTCACCCTATCGCTGTAAGTTTGATGAGTGCGCAAATACTATATCGTTTTCCTTTCAGTTGGAATGCAATAATTATGAATTAGAATGTACCTAATTTTTATTCATTTCATTACCGTTTTATTGAGTGCCACCTAAGTAATGTCGGTCGATAAAGAGACAGTACTATACACTATCTTTGACCAGATAGAGTTAGCTTTGCATGATAGTTCGGATGCAGCAATTGCAAGTTATCCATTATGTTTAACGAAAAGCAGGAACTATTTTGTATTTAATATTTTTTTATTTGGTTCTTTAAACTGCATGTGTTACACATGACATAGTCATAATTTTTGTAAATTCAACATTTTGACAACATTGTGTCCTACTTCGATTGAAAGGTCATTAGCTTTTTGACCTAGGGGCCCTTGTCACTATGGGTCGCTAAGTCATGTAGTTACAACCCTTAGGCCACGAGTATTTTCCGCCTGAATTAAGACAAATATTGGGAATAATATAGTTATACCGTCGCCAGTTATATAAAAAACAATCAGGGACATGAATGGCAACTTTGAGCGTTTCCACTCATATTTCGAACACAGCAGAACCAATGACGTAGTCACGTATTGTCGTGACGTACGTACGTATACGTAGACGCGCGTTGTCATGAGGTAGAACAACCAGAGTATATATTCCATATATTTTGTTGAACCTGGCTCGAGCATGGTGTAAAGCCCCCCTTAAACTGTTTACAATCGTATCTATCCCATTGTGTTATCTGTTACTTACAGTTGTACATAACACTTGCAAAGTCCACTAACTTGTAGAATAGTAATGGGTAAATGTTATAAGGTCATTCATGGTGACGTAAATCCATAACAATTACTTAAACACTAGCTAAGTTATTCAGAACATTAATGGTAAAGGTCATAATGTTATGCATCGTGACGTAGATATAAAACATGCAAACTGCGTGATTTACAGTACAAAGGTAAATGGTATGTTCCGTGCCGTCACTAGAATATTCAAGCAGAATGAAGTCGGTACTAAGTCTCTTCCGAAAAATTAGACAACCAATTGTAAAGATTAACAGCAGTCTTTCCCTCAGTGCATATAGAGGTGGTGTCGCCGGTAGAAGAACAGAGTATGAGTACAACAAATACGTTCACGTTCCACCGCAAAATACAGCTATACTCGCAGGTCGAGAATGGCTGCCAGGAGCGAAAAACGACAATAGTGAATACCCGCCATACCTGCGAAGTCCTAAGGAAAACCTACCAGCAGTATACATTTGCAAAGACTCTGAATCGTCGCAGAGTAATCTTCAAGTATTAGCCAAAGAAGCCCGAACGATATTCGACGATAAGTTGCACCAGCACGGAGCGATTCTCTTTCGTAACCTACCTTTACCAAACGGAGCGACGTTTTCGTATTTTATCAACGAGCTTGGGTATACTATGATGGGCTATGAAGGGGGGACATCCTTACGACATAAAACCGATAAGCATGTTTTTACAGCAAGTGATGACCCGTCAAGTTATTGTATTGAAGCGCACGACGAGCTATCGTACTCCTCACTGTACCCGTTAAAGGTAAGGATCCCATTACAAAGTATTCCACTTGCTGTCTAACATAGCAAACACAGGCCCGGTTGAAGTGACCTTGAAACAAGAAACTAACGCCTGTCATTCTTTGTTGTGACAAAGTGTGCCTATGCTCAGACCACTACAGCAGTGTGAGGTCTATGTAGTTCGTTCTGTGTTCTCGTACTCCATACTTAATCGGAGCTGTTTAAGTGGCCATTATTCTTCCCTCCAGTAATGATATAGCAAATGTGTTACATTATTATTTCACAATTTGAATATTTTTTGTCTATCAGCCAGAAAACACTCGTAACCTAAGGGTATATTAACTTCTTGCCTTTGACTTAAACGCCCCTTAGGTTACTCTTATTTTCCTTGGTTCAAACAGCAACATAAAAATTCTTTTTTTTTCTTTTTTTTTTGTTGCTAGCAACGTATTTATATATATATATATATATATCAGTAATACATGAAACACCCTATGGAATATTATGAAATGAGTAAAATCTGTATGTGAGACATAACGACAATGTGCCATAAGACCGGAATCAGAGTTAAAATATTTACAACATTTAGAAATAGAGGGATAAATCATACAGAGGACGATATTTATCAGAAATGTGAACTGTATGCTGTTACTGTTTATATCATGAATAAACAGTTGACTCTGTGTTTATGTGTTATCTTTATGGTGTCTATCTCATCAAACTTGCTCACTAATCTTGATAGTTTATTTAATAACTTAGGCAAGAATCTAGCCGTAATAGTTGACCTTTCAACATGAAACGACTTATCAAATTAACTGATGATCTTTGAACTTAACATATCCATTCGAATTAGCAGTCGATTTTAAATTAAATTAACTTGATTACATAAATCAAGCTATCGCTGAACTTGAAATAACCATATTTATACGGGAAAGAATGTCATCAAAGATAAAAATCAAATAAGAACAAGTCCATCGTATAATTGAAATGGGTTTCCAAATGTTTGATGTGGCGTTAAAATTATGCTAACATTATGGTAGGTAGGTGGATGGATGGGTGAGTGTTGACAAGCCAACATCTCAGAATATGACGTGAGTTTTATATGCCTTTTTTATTTACAAATATGTTACATTATGCTTCGTAAAGATTATGCATAATTCCCACTCCTTATTGAATTTGTTGGATATTTATCGTCGCTCTTAATGCGACTATACCACCATTGATCCAACGTGACGTCTTTCATTGACTTTTCTATATCTCTCTACATCTTCATCAGTCCATTACTTCAAAGCTTCTCCTAGCTTTTTTGTCACCATCTGTGCTCGTGACATATGTTCCTCGCCTTTTGCCATTTTTACCTTCAGGGAAGGACGTATTTTGGGATTGCAGGCTGTGTCTGACTGGATGTGTGTGTGTGTGTTTCTGTCTGTCTGTCTGTCTGTCTGTCTGTCTGTCTGTCTGTCTGTCTGTCTGTGACTGTATGTGTCTCTGCATATGTGCATATGGATGTGTATCCTTTTGTCTGTCTGTCTGTCTGTCTGTCTGTTTGTCTGTCTGGCTGGCTGGTTGGCTGGCTGTCTGTCTGTCTGTCTCATGATTTTGTCAAACACTGTTGGTTCTATTCAAAAGAAATCTGGATAACACATCTTTTGTGTATTGGCTAGAAATGCTTAGGTTTTATTAAACATCTACGAATATCTTTGATCATCTACAATGAGAATGTATAGTAATTAGGCTATGAAGATTTCAAATTAAATGTGCAAATTCAACATGGAAGACTTGGTCAGCCTGACAAAAAAAACTGAACACAGTAAATTCCACTAAAACAATTAAGGCTAAGACACTTCCAGTCTGTGCGTACATCTTAAACATTGCCGTGCGTTAATAGTTTGGTTACTGGTGCGTTAAAAAAAAGATATTTAATACATGTATTAATTTAACTACAAAAGCAAGATAATGCAAACTATCAAGCAAGAATCATAACAATCAAATATGGACAGAAGAATAGAAAAAAGTATCACACTAAGCAGTATACTTAACGAATAAAATATTTAAAAGAATGAAAATCAGATAAAAACATGAACTTCGATTTTCGAAAGGTTACCATGTTTTCTTATGCATGTCAATCTTATTGTTGGTTTCTGCAAATTGTTTATCAATGTTTCTGGCCAGAGTTAATACAGGTTTGGAATTATACTAGACAGTTACCATAACAACGTTCAGGAGGGCGTGGTCAACTTTGGAAGCACAACATTTCATAACGTCGTTAAATATGATAAAAGAACAACCAACATATTTAGTTGAATGTAGGATAAAAAACTTAGTTTTATACTTACGCCACCCTGTTCTAACTAGATTGGCCAAATTGAATTTATTTTCAGACAGTAAATCAATTTCAAATCTGTGTTTTCTTTTCTGTGGATAGTGGTGGCATGCAGTGCTATGAATACGAATCCAGTGTGTATTGAGGCAGAAATAATTCTCAACATCGCGCAAATATATTGCCATATCTTACTTTTCCTGTTATATACGAGCTTACCCATTTACCACTGCTGTATATGGTGTATGACAAGAAACTCTAAACTGGGCTAACTGCTAACTCGTATGACTACCGTCCTCTTTAGTTTGGCACTCGGGGCGCTCCTTAATAATGTTTATCTGCAAAGGCCATTCTTTCATCCGTACTTCACCTACGGGACCGAACCATAGTCTGGCAATGGCACAAAACGATATAAAATATATATATCATGCAAGAATAGTTGCAATCACATGGCTGTTAAACCAAGAATCCGCGTTTTTAGCTAGGTGAGTTTTACATTCAGTCCATAAAGTACAACAGCAGGTCTCTCCTTGGTAAACCATTCAATCGTCTTGTTGTCGAATTCGGGATCTATTCTTCTATCTCCCATGCCGAGAGTTTCTCTACCTCTTCTATATGACCCCGGGCGTATCCACAGTTGGAAAGCTACTTGGGCTTCGTACGTTTTACTTGTAGGTCTTACGTCGTCTCTCCATCTACAATTCAAATTCAAAATAGTTGACTTGTTGTAGCCACAAGCGATATAATTGAATTCGACTCCCCCTGTCAGCAAATGAAATGTTAAATTGTCTCGTATGTCAGTGTAACCTTAATGATTTTTACTAAGTTTTTCAGTGCAACATATATATCCCACTTCAACGTTACTTTCGAAAGCACGCAATGAGCTTACACATCTTATGCAACGCAAAGCAGAACAAATTGCGCGGTCCTTTTAACGACAAGTAGAGCCCATATTAAACTGTTTGTATTTCTGTTTTCTTAACATTAACAATTTTGACTTTACTGTCTTCAGAGTATGAATTTCTTAAAGTACTAATGACGAGAACTTTAACTTGGTGGCATGCAAACTACTACCACATTACACGATATACACAGACTTGGTCATGAGCTTTTAAACATGAACCTCTCTCTCTCTCTCTCTCTCTCTCTCTCTCTCTCTCTCTCTCTCTCTCTCTCTCTCTCTCTCTCACTCTCTCTCTCTCTCTCTCTCTCTCTCTCTCTCTCTCTCTCTCTCTCTTCTCTCTCTCTCTCTCTCTCTCTCTCTCTCTCTCTCTCTCTCTCTCTCTCTCTCTCTCTCTCTCTCTCTCTCTCTCATTCATATTGACTTTTATTATGAATGCCGGTATGAAATGATATATAATTTGACAGTCTTACCTAACTGGTGTAGCATATGCCCTACTATCAACATATTTTATACTTGGTGAAGCAAATATTTGAAGAGTGTCAAAACCAGCTGGTTTATGATGTTCATCAAAGTGGCCTTCTCTCTGTTTCAGTTCCTCCCCACCAAGGATAATGTCACCTGGTGAGGAAATGTAAAATTGGATAAGGGTATAAATATGTAATTCAGTATATATGTAAAGCAGTAAAATGTAAAAGTATTAGATTATTTTTGATAATGTGACTCCATGAATCACTATACGAAAATTCATATTGGACCATGTCTTTCCACCGGGGTAAATATTGGGCAGAGGATGTGTAAATGTGGTGAGTATGAGATGACGTTCCACCTTTGACTTACTTTACCCCCCCCCCCCCGGGGGGGGGGTATCTCTAAGCTGCGGGTTGTAGAGAGTCTAAAGAGGTACTGCGTCTTGCAATTGTATTACCCCTGGACAGAGATGGTGGTTAGGTGTGACTCAGGTGGGGTAAGGTGGGCAAATTTGACTTTTCGTACAGTGAATATTAATCAATTTGATCATAAATCGTTTATTTTCACAACACCTCGTAGGATACATCATGACATAATTTTGAAATCAATTTATATGGAGAAAAAATGCTAAAATTCAAGCGATCCCATTAACTCGCAAATATTGAAACCAGTTATGTAATTGCAATTACCAAATGTAACGACATGTATTTTGCTTTCTTCTTTGGTGTACTTTCTATGGAGGGTTTTTGTACATTTGACATCACTCAGTCGAATGTCAATAAAAGTCACCATGTTCTCGCTAAGTGTTGGTAGAATTCTTACATATATACGAGGAATAGATTGCTATACAGACCTGGGCAAAGGAGCATACCAGCATCAAGAATGGGTTTGACTAATTCTGGGTCCGTTCCATGAAATGCAACGTGCCAGTTCGTATCTGCCTTTAATCCCTCTATCTTGTGTTTTTGAACTCTGAGGTAAGACAAAATATAAACAAGTATTGTGCGTATTATTCTGTAAACTATATTATGTTGTATATATAGAAATCTGTTATTTAATTTATATCATGTCTGTATTTGTTTACAATGATGCTATAGCCAGATAATCATTGCAATTAAAACAATACCATTACAATTCGCTCATAATAACATATTTTGACTCGATGACTGAAACATTCGACGCAGGTGGCGCTTCTTGAAGTCATACTATCAACGAGTTGTCAACGATGTGTCTTTCAATCTTGGAACTGTCTCCAAAACATTAGTAACTCAGATAAACTGCATATATTTCGTGTCTGTCTAGGAGGCGATCAGGCTAAAAACGTAAACATGTACTACGAAGGTCAATTCAGGCAAAATAACGAAGGTAAAATAGCAATGAACGATTAGCCGACATCTACATCGGATTTTAATCAGATTGGGCCAGATGCTGCCTCAAAGTCATCGATTTCGCCTATATTAGGCTTTCTGTCTGCCATTGTTAACATAGTTCTCGGTATGAATGTATTAATACATTAGCGCGTACTTTGGTTCAAATCGTACCAAAAATACAAATAGCAAAGAATTTACAGACACAGGGATAGATAGTGCAATTCATGCCAAACCCCCCTAATCATGGAACTGTTATTGCTTCATAGTTTACACGTACATATCCATTATCAGTTCTTTATCATGGTTGTTGAGAAAATGTAACGTTGTTGCTATCGTCACTGATGCTGTTGTCGTCGTCGTTACAGTGGTTGTAGAGAACATTTTACTGCTGGTGCTGCTGCTGCTGCTGCTGTTGTTGTTGTTGTTGTTGTTGTTGTTGTCGTCATCGTTGTCGTCGTCGTTATTGTTGTTGGCATTAGTAAGGGTGATACCGTCGCGTTTGTTTACATCTCTGGTACCACTTAATGTTTAAAACGCTTACTAAAAGAATATTGTTGATCCAAAAACTGAAGACCTACACGTAATTATACGTTAGGGTTAAACTGCATACTTACTGCAGACTGATACGCGCCCAGCCTAACGGTAAGACATACTTCGCTGGTGGAACACCTCTCTGGTAAACCTTTCTATCACCTCGGGCAGTATGACATCTGTGGCAGAAACACATATCATAACGAGTGTCCAGTCGAAATATGGATTCTTGGAAAAAGGAGAGAAAATACATTGTTGATATAAAATATTGCGTAAATACAAATATAATGTAAAATGAATACTAATGTTACTATGCATGAATTGCCTAAATAACATTTACAATGTTGTCTTTTCTTTCCCTTGCCATTTTCTCTTGTGTTCTTTTCACTTCTCTGTTTGTATATTGTATCTACTGCACGTGAAGAAGATAACGTGTATATTTACAAAGGCGCCCTCCCTAAATGAAAACAACCGTAATATGTTTGCCACATGCATACACACCTCTGGACATGTATAACAAGTAAGTATTACAGTAATACTCAAAGCATAATTTACATGAAAACTATTAACGTAAACCTGTTTTTTAAACAAGAAATTTACCGACAATATGTTCCAAACTTCTAACGTTGAGGTTATTGCCAATACGTACGCTTGTTTTAGTTTCTGAGCTTTAATTTTTAAACAGTGGGCGTCTTGGTTATACCTTCAAACCCTCACACTTAACCTGGAGAAAATATAAGCGTAACGCTGCAACTGGTACGGGTTTTTTTTTTCGTTTTTTTTTCAAAATGCTTCGTTGGGTACAATAGGTTACTCGTAATATCGCACACCGTGAAAGTACTACCTCAAAGTAACCGTGTATTCGTAGTTGTATACATGATCAATCGAATCAAATTGATGTTTGTGTCCACACCCAAAATCAGCGCCCTCAGCGGTGATTACGATTCTTACCGTTCCGTTAGTGTATTGCTAATGAATAACATTGACCTGTGATCAATGTATACATTGTAATGTGTAATTATTGGTATTTTACCAATTTTCATCGAATATATTGGTGGTTATCTGATCCGATTGGGAAACTGATACCGATGTCTTTGTATGACTAATTGACCAATCTTTAGTGTGAATGTATCGTTGGTTATTTGATGAAATAAAATATCTCATTTGCAGTTAGTATAGGTTTAACAGTTATTTTAGTTACTTTTATGTTAAGTGTGAATAAAAAAAATAGCATACCTGGAAGTTTCAGTCTCGTCTTCAAGAAACGTCGACATTTTTTGTGGTATTCACAGTTTGCATTGAGATTTGACATCTGATAAAGAAACGTACGTAACTCATTAAATAAACATATGATATTGATATTGTACACACACAGTGACGAATCTACAAATATTGGCAAGTTGATCAGACAGATTCACAGCAAAAAAAAACAGTTTAGTGGACGATTTCTGCTTGTTTTAATGGGAATTATAAACTATGCAGACTTTTACAAAAAGACATGATATGTGTATATGATGTTCAAAAATTTCTGCGTTAGTCCTTTTTTGATCAGAAAATGTATAAAGGATGTCGGGTTGATCAGAAAATGTAATTAATAAGGGATGTTGGGTTGTCTTGCTAACTAAATTAAGATCTCCTTATCATACCAAAACCTGATTTGAGGGCGATAAATGATACAATTAAATTAACTGACCACTACTTACCTTGTACTTCTAGTAGTGGTCATCGAATGTCACCGTGTCAAACAGGGTGGTGTTTCTGTTAATGTAAACATAAAACAACTTCAGACATGTCACTTTCAATTTGACTAAAATAAGCGGTTGTTGAGATAATTAAGTGTCGCAGTGACTTCTAAACTTATAATTATTGTTTACCAGTATATTAATGGTGCAAATCGAGAGATCCGATTGGTCAAGACAACAAACTAACATGTTAAAAATAGTAATAATGCACAGATAGCGCGACTCTAAGCGGCCCTGAATCAGAATAGTATACTTAGTCTCGTTTTTTGATAGCTGTCGTCTGATTCTGAATCCGTACCGTCGATCACTTGCACAACAAAAAAGTCTTCCATGCCGAACCTTAATATTTTCCTTAGCTGGGGGAAATGAATAAAATATCCAAAGCCTTAGAATTTCCCCCATCCCATGTTTCCTCAAAACCACCACCTTAGAGAGCAGCTCAGCACAAGTCTACAGCGTCGTTCTTGGTCCTATCTAAAATGCAGGCTCAGTGGGTCAGATCCCGTATGTAAATCCATCACAAAACGAATTTAACTTTCACGTATTCACAAATGACCCTACTACTGTACAAACTAAGCAATTCTTCATATATACGCTGCACAGTATTAAACTACTCATCGTTTTTAAAGATAAATTCAGTGACGTTGTCCTAGACTTCATATCGTGAGATTGTCCCCTTAATGGAGGGCAACACGATTGAAATTGAACGGGTATTCAGGTTCTGGGACCGATGCGTACCTACACTTCATTTCCATTTCGAAGTGCAGTTTGTTTTTGTTGTACCGTTTAATTTTCTTTTTGCAAATTTCATTAAACTGGCATAATAGTAATAATAGCAATAAACCACCCTTGGGGTTGGTATGCCCCTTGGTTTTGAATAGTTGACTTCATAAACGTATTCGATGACGCCCATGCGTATATGTAATCAATTGGTCAAAAGTTTGTTACGGGGGGGGGGGGGGGGGGAGGGGTAGTGCTTAATTTTTTGTACCATTTTTTCGTACATCGTTATTTCTTTCTGTAGTCACTGGAGTCAATGGTTAGATATAGTAGGTTGAAGGTTATATTTGATAATGTGTCGTATATGGCACTAGAAGCGTAGGAAAGACATGATGTTTTTACTCTCATGGCTTTTGCAAGAATGAAAACATATGGCCACTCCATCCAATGACGGTAAATAAATATGCGGTGCATCATGTATTGGGTATGATCTCCTCTAAATGGACTGTGTCAGCTTTTTCTTTTGGGTAAAAAAAGAAAATTCCCAGGAGTAGAGATTACTTTTCAAAAAAAAAATCTTTGTTTTAATTTTTTAACTGAAAGGCAAGAAAAAAAGTCTGTCAAGATTTCTCTTATTTTATGACGTCTAAGTCGATATAATTTCTTATAAGTTTGAAGGAGGCAGAGAAATAACCCTTTTAGCTAGTTCTACTTTCCTAAAACTTACTGTTTACCCATCCGATCGGGAGATATCCATACACCACGTACGTCCATCGAAACCAAATAAACCCTATCCGAAGAGCGCGTAACTAAATGCTCATTCATGTTCCAAATATAAATTCGTAAAGGCTGGGGAATAAAGAAGGATAACAATGGTTGCTTACTTAACTCCTGACCTTAAATTTTACATCCGGGTGTCACAGTCGTTGCCATGACGCCGCCATTCCGTTCAATCATTGTGTTGCTACATGCCAATATATCTAACTATCCTCTGTGAGACATTAAAGATTGGTAAGTAAAAACAATCGCATAAATGTGCATAATTATGATGGTTGTAAGTTATCCCGGTTTTGCAGCAAAGAAATTTGATGAATTTTTCCTGAACCTTTTAACGGGTAATCGGAATGTTTCTCCCTTTGAAATGGCTGAGAAGGAACTTGCTATCCTAGACTGCTATGCCAACCAATCGCAGACACGGTTCTAATTTTACCAAGCTTTACATTTGACTCATAGCCCATGATAACTTTGAATAAATTAAACAAATGTTGGGTAATGGAGTCAGTTCAAGTCATTGTAACATGGTAAATATTTTGTCTGAGCTCAAGAAATATAACCACGGTATTGAATCCCATTCCGCCAAAGAATTGGGTGTCATTGGGCCACCAGTCGGCGAAGAGAGGTGGGAATGAATGTAAAGACAATCAGAATAGAGTATTAAAACATAAGAATGATGTAAAATTGACGAACCTTACCAACAGCGTCTGTTGTTGTTGTTGTTATCTGGGGCAGGTCTGTATGTCGTACAAGCTAGCTGTACGTGTCTAGTAACGTCGGCCTTGACAAGCTAAATAAAGGGCATTCCCCTGAATGTTATTTCGTGGAATTGCGCAATATTGCTTTTTGTTTCGAATAGCTGGAACGTTCAGTTTAAAAGTGAAACAGGTTCAAGCTATTGACTTGTATTTAGAGCTTTGTTATCCCAAGAGCTGAACTACGGTGGGATAGTTGTAAACGTAAGTATATAATACGTAGTGTATGATCCGAGAACACTCAATGTCAATTTTCAGTAATATTATGACAAGCGAAACATATTTTGTAAGTGTGTGGCATTGGATAAATAGGCAGTGCGAACCGGAACTGACGGAGTCTTGACAGTAGACTGACATATTGTTTATTTCATATTTGAAATCTGTCAGAGAAGCAGTATCACGTCGGGTAAGTGCAGTGATTATACATTACATAAAAAATATATTCGTGAAATCTCAATATGTAGTAACTATAGATAAATGACATGCTTGCTGGCTATTTATATTGCTTTTTGTAAACATATGGCGAGTAAGACAAAATTGGTTAGTTCCATTATATATAAAACTATATATATAGAAAGTGTAAATAGAAATGACTAACAATTAAACACGTATGAGTTTACTTTCGATTTAGATATGAGTTTACTTTCGATTTAGATATTAGGTAGATGTGTGACTGACCCCATGGCGCCCGAGTGCTAGTGTGGCGTATTTGCATAGCGGGGTATTTGCATGATCGAGTGATGATTGCAGTGCGGTTATATTTCACTCTCCACGCTCGTGAAAGTGCAGCGGAGGACACTGCAAAAACGATATTGTGTGTCTGTCTGTCTAGTTGGTTAGTTATTTGTTTGTTTTTTGGTCGGATGGATTGAAGGATGGATGGATGGATAATGTATCTTTGTTTTAACACGGTTCCTGGATTTTCTATTGTGTTCTGAGACCTGCCGAATTGTCAACACCCATGCTTAGATAGGGGTATACTTTGATGCTAGTCTTGGGATCAGCTGACTAATCCAAACACAAACACAAACACACACGCACATGCACAGGCATACACACATACACAAACGCGCGTGCACCCCCCCCCCCCACATACACTGTCCAAACAGTTTTTGTAAAATAACGTATCAAATCTGAGGGCTGGACACGAGGTGATTATGTCAAATTTTGCTTACCGAAACGTTGAGTAGATTTCGCAGAATACTTAAAACAACTATGATGTATTTACAAACAATCTTAATTGAGAAGAACTAGCGTGCTACGCACAGGCTAGTACGCCATGAAGAGGTGTTTTGCCACGTATTACTAGTATTCATTGACATATATATATATATATATATATATATATATATATATATATATATATATATATATATATATATATATATATATATATATATGTCAAGGACATAGCATCTACGCTCATGAAGTACTTTTACTTCATGAGCGTAAATAGGCAAGTACTGGTTATTAAACATTATGTATATGTTTGTCAAGTGTTAATTATTTACATGCCTTCGGATTTCTCTTCTAGGTGTTACTGGAATCCCTTCAAGCATAGTTAACAATGCAAGGTAAGACATATTGAATTCCGACTTAATTTGTGTTTTATATGAAAGATCAACGCTCCCTGTTACAAGTAGGGCAAACTGTTTTCGTGGAAAATATTTCCCGTTTACCAGGAATTTATGCAATTCAAGTGAACTGATTACACATGATTCTACGAACTGAAAGAGATAACTGCCTTATTGTGTATATACTGGTGTGTATAATTATGTGTAACGCCGTAACGGCGATGTCACTGCGTATGTGGCTGTGGCGGGCTGATGGGGGTTTGGAGCGTGAATGGGTTGTATATGTTCATATTTGCCGCAGTGTATGTATGTATGTATGTATGTATGTATGTATGTATGTATGTATGTATGTATGTACGTACGCACACACTGTCTGTCTGTCTGTATGTATGTATGTATGTATGTATGTATGTATGTATGTATGTATGTATGTACGTACGTATTATGTTATTAGAAAGAAATGCATAAGGAACTTGGGAGACAGTCCGAATAACATCTGAATATATCTGACTGTTATGGAACAGAATGACAACCGCGCGTGATTAACGGTTATACGTGTGGAAAGTTCCAGTATTCGCACGCAACAAATAGAACCCAATAAGAACACGCCTGAAATATGAATTATATTATATCATGCTACTATGGGCCATTCTGATTGGATAATAACTGTGGTAAAATCCCATTTTACCACGGCTGGCAGTGGTAAAATGGGCCCCTAAACTAGCATATGAATAGTACTCACAAAAAAGAAGCTAGTGTTCGTTCTTATACCAATAAGTTAACACTTCCTCAGAGTAAAGGTATGTCAGGTATCCTGTACAATACAGGATACAGTTTGGGTTACAGTAGTCCAAATAATTCCACTGATGACCTTGCGATCGAAAGCAACGATCGATCAGTGGCTTCAACATCACTGGCCATGGCTGATAAGGTACAAGTTCTCCCATGCAACGAGCCGTCAGCGTCCTGCTCTCGTTGAATCAAGCAACACCAATTTAACTTTTAACCATCAGTCAAGTGCGTCAGGATTATTTCAAAACTGTACATTTCCAGGTTCAGTCAATGTTCAATTTGTTAACCATTAAATTAAAGTAGACTGTGTAACGTCGCGTCTCTGATTTACTGTCTCGAGCTTTCTCCATTCAACTGATTCAACACCGAGACATCTATTTTTAGCAGTGTACAAGATTGTATCGTTCTTATGTAAATATCCAAACAAAATTGTTACTTTCTTTGACCTCTTGCCCCGTTTTCTTCGTTGCTCTAGTTTTCAACGCGTTTTCGTTATGCATTATATGATGTAAATAAAGTAATTTATCAATGCAATGCAATGCAGTGTATGGTTTGCGTTCATGCAGTGTGTGTGTTTGGGCGACATGAACGTATCCACTCATCAACATATGCTCGTTCCCGACGATCTATTACCGACGATCTTTTTCTGTACGAGCGAATTCGCCTTTTCAGGCATATAAATAACCACAGAATCACATTTAGAAGAAATAGACACATATTTTGATATAATATAATAGCAATAATAATAAATAATGTGTCTATTTCTTCTTAATAAATAATGTGTCTATTTCTTCTAAATGTGATTCTGTGGTTATTTATATGCCTGAAAAGTATACACTCGAATTTGGTACAATTCGCTCCATATAGCACTCGCCATTCGGCTCGTGCTATATGTCGCGAATTGTACCAAAATCTCGTGTACATACCCGCCTTCGGCGGGGGTTATTGCTTAATTATATTATATCATGCTACTATGCGCCATTCTGATTGGATAATAACTGTGGTAAAATCCCATTTTACCACGGCTGGCAGTGGTAAAATGGGCCCCTAAACTAGCATATGAATAGTACTCACAAAAATGAAGCTAGTGTTCGTTCTTATACCAATAAGTTAACACTTCCTCAGAGTAAAGGTATGTCAGGTATCCTGTCCAATAGTTTGGGTTACAGTAGTCCAAATAATTCCACTGATGACCTTGCGATCGAAAGTAACGATCGATCAGTGGCTTCAACATCACTGGCCATGGCTGATAAGGTACAAGTTCTCCCATGCAACGAGCCGTCAGCCTCCTGCTCTCGTTGAATCAAGCAACACCAATTTAACTTTTAACCATCAGTCAAGTGCGTCAGGATTATTTCAAAACTGTACATTTTCAGGTTCAGTCAATGTTCAATTTGTTAACCATTAAATTAAAGTAGACTGTGTAACGTCGCGTCTCTGATTTACTGTCTCGAGCTTTCTCCGATTCCACGCCGAGACATCTATTTTTAGCAGTGTACAAGGTTGTATTGTTCTTATGTAAATATCCAAACAAAATTGTTACTTTCTTTGACCCCTTGCCCCGTTTTCTTCGTTGCTAGTTTTCAACGCGTTTTCGTTATGCATTATATGATATAAATAAAGTAATTTATCAATGCAATGCAATGTGTAGTTTATGGTTTGTGTTCATGCAGTGTGTGTGTTGGCGACATGAACTTATCCACTCATCAAAATATGCTCGTTCCCGACGATCTACAAAATGTATTACCGACGATCTTTTTCTGTACGTGCGAATTCGCCTTTTCAGGCATATAAATAACCACAGAATCACATTTAGAAGAAATAGACACATATTTTGATATAATATAATAGCAATAACCCCCTCCGAAGGCGGGTATACACTCGAATTTGGTACAATTCGCTCCATATAGCACTCGCCATTCGGCTCGTGCTATATGTCGCGAATTGTACCAAAATCTCGTGTATACCCGCCTTCGGCGGCGGTTATTGCTTAAATAAGCGTGATTAGACTGGGAATGACGTAAATAATCTATTAATTCCAAGGAGTTTACGTACACACACACACACACACACACACACACATATATATATATATATATATATATATATATATATATATATATATATGTGTGTGTGTGTGTGTGTGTGTGTGTGTGTGTTTGTGTGTGTACGAGTTTATTTTTTAATATTTGTCACAGTATGTATGTATGTATGTATGTATGTATGTATGTATGTATGTAAGTATACTATGTATGTATGTATGTATGTATGTC
This sequence comes from Glandiceps talaboti, assembly GCF_964340395.1. NCBI lineage: Eukaryota > Metazoa > Hemichordata > Enteropneusta > Spengelidae > Glandiceps > Glandiceps talaboti. Next base: position 9,559,459 of record NC_135551.1, read on the forward strand.
TGTATGTCTGTCTGTCTGTCTGTCTGTCTGTCTGTCTGTCTGTATGTATGTATGCATGTATGTATATGTGTATATGTACATGTATGTATGAATGTATGTATGTATGTATGTATGTATGTATGTATGTATGTATGTATTACTTCAGCATCTACAACAGCAATACGAGAACTCTTTGTTTTCAGTTTTCAGCCGAGCGTCATTCGCAGGGACTGATACAACGTGTGAGTACCATCAACGTTGTAAACGATTCGTGAAAAAGGAACTTAAATTACCAGGTACCTTGACATAATTAATTCTACCAGTAAAATTTGTTTGTCAATGTGAACAGCATGTTCTTTCTATTAAAAATGTATTAAATCGAAAAGGGACCATTCCATTTTCTGTCTGACTTGATCAGTCTGTGCTATTGATGACAGTAACTCTGCCAGTGGTGATGCATCACCTTATGACGTTGCAATAATTTCAAATAGTTGTTGTTATTAATAATTTGGTGTTGGCGTACGATGCTGTTGTAACCAGTGATACACACAGTAACAATCTTCTAAGGCAAAGAGGAATAACTTACTTGAAAAGTTGGAAGCACCAAACCAGAAACAGAATTTTCGACAACAATCTTACTAACACTTCAACATTGTATCGGCTGGTCCAATAGAAACGGCGCTACATTTTTCGTCTGGCTCAACAAAAATATACCAACAGAGATATATTTCTCGAGCGAGACGACAAATATACATTAGCAATGTTTGGAAGATGTTTGTTGAGCCACACGATAAAATGTAACGCTGCTGGTAAGATAGTTGAGCCAGACGATAAAAGGTACAAGTGTTCGTAACGTTTCCGTGCAGTCATATGATACATATGATAAAATGTAGCAATGTCAGTAAGATTTTTTGTTGAGTCAGGCGATAAAATGTAGCACTGCTGGTGTGACTTTTGTCGAGTCAGACTACGTTTTTTTGTCTCAGATTTTGTGATTTTAATTGTATCATAGTCAAGCGTTTTGAAAATGACCTTACATCCCATACATACACTGCATGTCAATATGCAAATGTTTATTTTACAATTATAATTTTTCGTTTAAAAAAATTTGTTCAGTTGTTTATTGTTTTGTATATTTGTTTTTTTTATAGTCACACACGTGTGCATGTGAGTGCGTGTGTGTGTGAGTGCGTGTGTGTGTGTGTGTATGTGTGTGTGTGTGTGTGTGTGTGTGTGTGTGTGTGTGTGAAAGGCGTAATCACACTTACATTTTATTACTTAAAATGAACGACTACTGTTTCATTGTAGATGCAGTTTTCAGTGATGACAATAGGTTTGATACGTGTTACTGCTCACATTGTCATGCAAGTCGTGGTGATCGGACATATTATTACAGAGGAAATCCACAGAAAAAGATGACTTTACCAATTGGTTGGGCTCGCTTTGGACTTGAGTAAGGGAGCCTTTAGTATTTACAAGGGGACGACCGGGGGAAATTGGTCATCACCTCCTACGAATCGGTTCTCAGGATAAGGAGAGTCACATTTTAGAAAATGGCTTAATAAGAGGTTCACATTTCAATTTACTGTCAATTTTGTTTATTTTTTTTCGGGGGTGGGGGGGTGGGGGTCTTGAATCTCATTGTTGCCACATCTGTTAGGGAAATAGGGTTAAGGTTAGAATATATGTATGTATATATATATATATATATATATATATATATATATATATATATATATATATATATATATATATATATATATATATATATATATGCCCTTGACTTCCGCTTGGGCTTCATGAAATGTTTGGTACAGTGTGCCAACCCTTGTGCAGCCACTAAATTGTGATATTGCCCTCGCTGGCATGTGTTATTATTTAATTCATTACTTTTAAGTATCAGTTTAATTAATCGGTTCTTTAAATTCAGTGTTATCAGGCACAAGATTGACGGTTTGAAAGTGGATAAAGAATGGTACGTTGGTTACCATGGAACCCAACCAAAAGCTGTTAGACCAATACTTGATGCCGGTATGCTCCTCTGTCCACGTAAGTGATTAGTTTCCTTTTGTCTGTTTTCGAGTTTACTATAAAATAAGAAATATGATTCAAATATTCAAAATAGAAAAAAACAGCATCCCCAATCATACTCATAACGCGACGCAACACAACAGAAAACAACACAACGAAACACAAGAAGCATACACATACATACATACATACATACATACATACATACATACATACATACATACATACATACATACACACACAGACACATACATACATACATACATACATACATACATACATACATACATACATACATACATACATACACACATACATACATACACACTCACACATACATACATACATACATACATACATACATACATACATACATTTCTTTAATATGTTAAGGAGTGTACGAAATTGTCAGAACACTATTCCAGCGTAGAACGTTGAACGTTGAACGTATATAACCAAATTAACCTTGTACTAATACAGTTTAATTGAGAAAATTTGCTCTTGATACAAAGTATGGAAACAGATTGTGTCTCTTTAAACGCATCGAGAAAGCACTTTACACAAACTGTTGTACACATATATGTCGCGTTGTGAATCTAAAACAGTTTGGTGTGAAAAGAAATTGTAACATTTGTACCTGTATCGCCGTCTGGAAAGGCATTGGACTCTGGTCGTATCATAAAAATAATAGCCCTGTCTTTATACCTCCAAACACAGACAAGCATAATAGCTTGCATTGAGGTGGTTATTCAAATCTCGACGTATCGCCCCTGAAGCCTTTCGCTGTTACAACGCAATCCAAAAAACGTAGATTCAACAATATGCAATTGTAGTAATGTCTGGCTTGGCTAGTGCATTCCATATTTAAGAACAATTTATTGCTTCGTCTCGGTGTGGAATTTGCGCGCGCGCGTGTGTGTGTGTGTGTGCGCGCGCGCGCGCGCGTTTTTTCTCTTGGCTTATTTTCACTGTGGGGGTTTGTACATGTTGAGAAAGTCTTGAAATCTTGTCAACAACCAATGTCTTTTTTTTTTGCAGAGGATGTAACTCTCGGAGGTGATAAATTGACTCGAAGAGTTGAACATACTAAAGAACATAATCACATGATGAATTTTGATTATTATCAAGTTTTTATGTCTCCAAGTATCAAGTATGTTGAGAAGAAATAATATGCTCCACCCATGAGGTGAGATTTCACTCCCTATTCATAATGTTTAACTTGTTTTATGTGGTAGAATGTTTAAAGAAGAAGTCCAGTCAGAATTTTTAAAAATACATGTTGTACACTTGCATTAGTCATTATTGTCAAGTTAAGTTTGATAGAAATACAAAGGGTATCAAAACAACGGTGATGTCTTCGCCTGAAGTTTTCCCATACTTACAGAAATTCCTACACGCCTTAAAAAATAAGTAATTAAGTTATCGAGGTGCTATTGTATATCCCAAAGTCATATCTTTATTAAAGTTGATAGCAGTAATGCATACACTTGTCCCAAATGCATAATTAACCTCGATTGAAATTACCCTGTCTAGTTAAAATATCAACATTCAACTTGAAAGCAATGTTTAGTCAGTGAATATTGTTTGATAGTGAGTTGTTTTTATCCTTTCAATATTTTGTTTCTTGTAAAAGATGGAGGGACGATGCGACTTCAAAGACGTACTCAGCCAGAGTGGCATTTCAAGTATGGGTTCGACCAGGATCCTGCCAGGTTGGTCCGGAGAGTTTGGGTGCAACGTCACGCATTGATAAAGATTTTAGTAACGACGAATTGGAATGGTTCACCAAAGAGAGGCCAGCTGTAGTGTTGTATGGCTTACTGGTTAAATTAACAGATTGAAAATATGGTTGGCAGATACTGTACTCCATGTTAGGGGGTCTATGATTAAATGTGCATTTTATAAAGCCCCCTTAGCTGTAGACTTCATTTTATTAACATTCATGTTCTGAATCGAAGAATATCTCTCCATGTTTTGAGTGTAGAACGTAGCAATCAAGTAATATAGTCCATGGCTTATCACAACACATATTTTATTGTGTGGATTGTTTAGTTTAGTTAAATTTGATTTAGTTTGGGTTGTAGTTAAATTTGATTTAGTTTGGGTTGATTACGATTAGTTTAGTTTGGCTCTGTCTAGTTTACTTTAGTTTACTTAAGTATACTTTTTTTGTTTAGTTTAATTTTGAAAAAAAAAATATGTTTTTTTTTTCTTAAAACACAAATCAATATTGAGTACGAAGTACAGTTAGGCCATCAAAATCGCATTGGACCATAGAACAGCCAACTATATAGCATTGGCTTATAACTGGTAAACTAAGACCCTAATAGTTGAACAATGAAATATACTTAACTATGAATTAAAACAGTTCAGAAGTAAACGTACGTCCAAAACAAAGTTGAGGAAAACTGTTCAGGCTTTAGAATGACCTATTTAATTATCAAAACACCAACTAAATACTCAATAAAAATGATAATTTAGAATATAAAGTTTTCATATTCAACTAATTCATTAAATTATTAGAATAGTAATTAAGTGGTAGTACTTCCGGATTCATTGTCTAGCAAATTTTACCTTTAAAGCAACTCAAAGCTATATTAATCAGATCATACTTCCGAGACAAAAATAGTAAGATGACCTGACATTGAAGCTACAAACTATATGCAGAACTAATAATACTAATATTAAAAGTTTTGTCATGAATCTATAATTTCCATTTTAGCGGGTAGAAGTATTTCCGACAATGTGTCTATTTCGAGTGTAGTGTCTAGCGTCTACTGTTATGGCTAGACACGCTATGTATTGTTGTGATGTATATTGCACGCATATCGCAGCATAGTAGAGACGCAAATTAAATGTGTATGTTAAATTGATTCATGTAATTAGAATAAAAGAGTCGAATATGTTTATCTGTTGCCGTTTCTGTATTTTTTATTTACACTGGAGAGTGTTAGTCTGGGACGGACGGGGTCCGCTCCGTCCGATCTAAATGCTCTCTGTGTACACAGATATTAAAAATCGCATTGTTATGCTCAATATTTGGTATTCAACGTGCTTCAGTACATATCACTATTGAAAAATACACATTAACGAATGTATCAATTCTGTGTAGTTCAGTTTATATTGTTGCTTATTTTCAATGAACGAATTCGACAAATGCTGATTAATATCATACAATCAATGTAATTGAAGTTGGTACTAAATTTCTCGATTATACCATAACTGATTTGTTGTTTTAAATGGCAACATACAAAGAGGTATGTTCTGACTTCAACTTTGTTGGAATTAAAGGTCGGTGTAATTGTCTATGATTGCCGTAATTGTTTTGTGACCAAAACAACTACGTTCTTATGTGCCCCTGTTCATACTATGGTTGCCACGGAAAAAGATCACATGTAAATATGCAAATATTTTTAGTATGAGTAGAGAGGGTTCACGATGTCATATAAGTGGCATATTTGAGCTGTCAAACACGGAAATAAAATGACGAGCAAACAAAAAGAAAAAGAATGAGTGTATGTGCATTACTGTTTTTGAGTAATCTGGCTTCGCAACCTGCAGCTAGAGTGTTTTATTAGATATAATGTTTCATAAGAATCAAACTTTACCCTAAACAGTATTGATTTAACTGTGGGTAAATGCACTAGTGTAGTTGTACACATGGTATAGCACAATAGATCCAATCAAATATATATTTTAGGTCCGCACCCAAAAATCAACTCCAGAATGGAATCAAGATATAAACCTGTACTGAACTACCAATGGATACAACCGACCCTTAATTATTAAGTGCAGTGTCTAATACGAATTAAAAAAAATCAGTAAATAAATAATTCATCCTCTTGTTCTCTTGTCCTCTGATTTTATTCCATAATTTCATTTTTTTACTCCATTATACATTACTGTCATAATAAAGATCTCTTAAAGATTGGCCTGTCATTATATATTATATGCTTCCAATAATTCTAATTCAAATAGGATAACCATGAAAGTTTATTTCTACAGTCTGGTAGCTGATAATGGTATATCATCAAATAAACCAAAAGTATATGTTTCGTTTTCAGAGATTTGCTCTGTGGCTTTTTAATGGCAACTTTGTCAGATAATCTCTTCATTGGACATTAGTGTAATTATACCATGAATCGATGATGTCACAATTGAAATGTACAACATATTCCTTAGCAGTTAGAAAATCTACCTTAAACCTACTTATTGTTAATAATGTTATAATTTCATCTTGAAAGCCTAATGTTGTAGCAAAATTGTTGGAAAATTTAGAAAAATCTACTTTAAATTTTCCAGCAAGTTGCATTATTACTTTTCCTGTAGCTGTTCTCCATTTTAACATAATATATTTATAGATTCATCTAATAATTCATCTATTGTAGTTAACATTGTCTATGTTTATGTTACCCATTTATCACCTTTGTAAAATCTCAATGTTTCTATTAGTATTTGTTATATTCCACCTTGAGCTAAACAATTTACACTACAATCTGTATTAATAGTCATACTAATTAGTGTTTCATGAAACTGAATAGTTATATCATTAGCGTTTTGGTCAAGGTACTCTGAATAAATGTTCATATATATTGACTTCAAATTACGGATTGCAAAATTATGGGTTGGATGATCTCCAAGATATTGATGTAAAAGGAGTGAAGGCTAACATAAACAACAACAAATACTTTGTTCTATAATGGGAAAAACACCAGGATTTTTCATATAAAAACCAGCTGCAGTTCAAGATTATACCCATACTAATGATCTTGTGAATTTGGATGCGTAGATGCACCAGATACTAGATTAGTTAAAATTGATTATATATTGATTATATATTGTATCAAACTGAATATTAATGTTTATTGTATCAAACCAGCAAGTCAAAATTGGAGGGAATCTATTTCTTGTTTAGTATCCAAAATTTCAAACAATTGTGAATTCACAAAATGATGCACTTATCGGTTGTCGTATCAATATCCATATCATGTTCATGCTTTAACTTTACATTTAATCCATAAAGCACGACAGCTGGCCTCTCCTTGGTAAACCATTCGATACTTTTATTATCGAACTCCGGGTCTATTCTGCTTGTAGCACCAAGGGTTTCTGGGCCTGTTTTGTATGATCCCGGCCGAATCCATAGTTGAAAAGCAACTTGTGCATCGTATCTAGTCGATGTAACCTTGTCGCCATCTTGCCAGCTGTAATTAAAGTTAAAGAATATGGATAAGCAGACAGAGTGTGTGTGTGACATTATTGGTTTTTAATAAGTGTAAGTCAGAGATTTCACGCTTACTGAAATGACATCCATTGGTGTCAACGCTTTCTTTCGCTCATATTTGGAAATCCGACTAAAGCTGTAAACCACATAAGAATTATTGAGTACAAGTCATAATGTGTGATTAACTTGATCGAAATCAAATGTGTTACATATCACTGCTTTAAAAGTAAGACTTGATAAAATTTTTGGTAAAAACTGTAAATTTTTAATGAGCCTCATTAGAACATATTTGCCAGCATTTGTTAATGAGACAATATTTTGGTTTTTATGACATATATATATATATATATATATATATATATATATATATATATATATATATATATATATATATATATATATATATATATATATATATATATATATATATATACTAATTCAGTGTTAGAGGTAAGTCATAAACTGAACGAAAAGCGCTCAATACTGAGAAGTAGAGCTGTATTACACAAAATACACAAGTTATGGTACGGAGCCGTTACTCAGAGTTTCACGCTTAAATGCGATCTTCGGACGAGTAAATTTTAACGGAAATTCAAGTGATTGAATTCAAACTCGCAGAAGAACTGGTACCCGGATGTGATGCGCGTTGAGGTTTGACATGGTGGAATGAAAGAATGTATTTGTTTTCATGGCGGCACTTTGAAATCAGTTCTGATCGTTTATTAAGGAGTCCCAATTTATTTGCACTGATGATAAACATCTTCTCTGTAAGCCACAGGTTGCACCTTTTTGTTGCATTAGAGTGGCTGCATGTGCAATGATAGCCCAGTTGATGGATTACTGGTGGCCCGACTCCTTTATTTTCCAGACACTTTGAAAGCTCAGTACAATTTCCATATTTGTTATTGGCGAAAGAACACTTGTGGTTGCCGTAACGCGTTTTGAAGCTGTTTTCTGTTGAGCCAATGTAGGATTTGATATATATATATATATATATATATATATATATATATATATATATATATATATATATATATATATATATAGATTCGTATCTGAATTTCGATATTGTAGAATAATTACTTTACCGTGCCAAATACTACCCAAAGATTTTTCTTCAGAAAATAGTAACATTGTCTAAATTTACTGTGAATGCGATCAGATCAAACATGCAATGCATAGCAATGTATGTCAATGTCATTCACAATATTTGAGTAGGCTATGTTCTTACCAAATAGATGTTGCATATGCCCTGCTATCAACATATTTAATACTTGGTGATGCAAAAATCTGTAGAGTGTCAAAACCACTTGGTTTGCAATGTTCATCAAAGTGACCTTTTCTCTGTTGCAATTCTTGTCCACCAAGGATGACGTCACCTGGACAAGAGCACACAATAAATTGGTATATTTAAAACTTAATGCACAACTGAGTGCAATGTCAGAAGATCTATTTAAGCAATCCTATTGCCTTGAGAATCCACAATTGTTTCAAAGGTCAGGACAATAAATGGACAATTAGGCGTATAGTTACTCGGTAAGGTTACCAAGGATTGATGACATCACAAAGGAGGCATCATATGCAAATGTACAAACCTGGACAAAGAAGCATACCAGCATCAAGAATTGCTTCGACCATTCTTGGATCCGTTCCATGAAATGCAACGTGCCAGTCTTTATCCGCCTTTAAACCTTCAATCTTGTGTTTTTGGACTCTATGATACAAAAAGCAAATGAAGAACATGCAGTACGTTATTTACATAGCTGGCCTACTAAGAATATGTAACATGCAAAATGACAGTGGATGCTTAAATGACAATTAGCAATTCAAGTCAAGAGGAAATTGTGAATCATTTGTTTTATCATTGTCTCCCATTCAGCAACATATATTATAACTTATCCCAGATACAAACTTGTGATGTCCTCATCTTACTATAATTGACAACATTATTATTTGTTCTGATCCGGCCATAGAGGTCATTGATTCTTTTTATTTTTTGTGGAATCAAAGACATAGGTGTCGTCCCTGTCATGAAAACCATAACAACAAAGTGATTTAAACATAGGTCCCTCGATCGCAGGTGGAGGCGCCCAAATAATTTTGGTACACAGTTGACATTAATGAAATTTTGTGAGCCAGGCAATGGTAAGAATACAAATTCCTAACTGTTCCTCTGCAATTTCTCTTTCCCCAGAACGTAAGTAATGACGGCTTCCGTTTTTTTTGTGATGTCGTTGTTAGCGTGTGTGGTGTTGCTTTTACTGCCACATTGTTGTTTTAGTCAGTGATACTAGATGTTTTCAAAAAGTACTCAAAAAATATTGCTAATCAAAACAAAACAGGCAAGACATTATCAGGGTTATTTGTACTCACTGTAGGCTAATACGAGCCCATCCTAATGGTAAGACATACTTCTCTGGTGGGTTACCTCTATAATAAACCTTTCTATCACCTCGTGCTGTATGACAACTGTTGCAGAAACATATGTCATAACGAGTATCCAGTCTAAATATCGATTCTTAGCAGAAGAACCAACAGAGAAATGAGATAAAGAGAGAAATAATTCTTTTGAAACATGGGATAGTATGGCAGTTTAGTATTAATGTTACACTGCAAGTATTACCCTTTTTACCTTAATAGTTGTTTGTGTAGTTTACCAAATTATTATATAATCTGCAAATCACACCAGTCGTATCCGTAGGACAAATATGTTATTATATCCATTAATATGCACATGGTAATAGCAAGTTCCAAAAAAGCAATATGACCGAATGAATCAGTATTTACATCGTTCACGTCCTGGTAGGCATTGATATTGTTCCACACCTTCACACGGATCAAACCAGTTTTAAATTGAATAAAGTTGTTAGACTTTCGTTTCTACAAACAATAATTGTTGGAATGCAACAAAACATATGCTATTCGTTATGTTTGAAGTGTGTTACAAATTTAATTGAGTTGGAAGAGTACGTTTTTAAGATATAGCCTAATTACTGAAAACCATTAATAAAAATGGAAACGACTCATTAAAAATGAATGTCACATTATCAAGTTTTCATAACATGTGCGATTAGTTATGTTTGAAGTATGTACAAAGTTATCTTTTTAATTTTCAGTATGCATTATTAAGATAAATACTAATTACTGAAAGTTATTAATTATGCAACTTAGTCATTAAAACTAAGAGTTACATCACAAAGCTTCTTTGAAGCTGCGCACTTTGTCTGCAGTAAATTATATTGCATTTGAAACTCGTATTCTCGAGATTTAGCCTAATTCTTGAAAATCACTTATTGTGCATCATTAAAACTAAAACCTACATCGCAAAGTTTTTAGAAGCTGTGCACTTTGTATGTAGTAAATTAGAGTGAATTTGAAACGCGTATTCTCAATATTTAGCCGCATGCACTAAAGTCCATTAATTGTGCTAATGAGTCATTTATAAAACTACATCCTATATTACCAAACTTTATATGACACATGCTCGTTGTCATCAATGTATTTCCAAAATTGTAGTGAATTTGAAATTGGATTCTTAAGATGTATGTGAGTTAACCAAAACAATAAATTATGCAAATTCATCATTATTATTCATGGAATGTATACCAAATCAGTTGTAGCTATTACCCTAAAGAAAAAGTGCAACAAATGTGTTTTTAAGGAAACAATGACAAATGCATGCGACAGACAGGCAGACAGACAAAATTATGAGTTATAGCTATTATTTATGACGTACCCAAATTTCAAGTTTGCATAGTTAACACATTACCTAATTATTGAAAAATCATTAACAATTCAAATTGACAAAGGCGTTAACAGTAGTATATACATCAACTAGCTTTAAAGGACATTTGGACATTTTTTTACCACAATACATGTGGTAAATTATCAGAAATGTAAAGCTTGGATTTGGATTATATTAAAGGTGTTGCCTTATTATTAAACATATATTAATAACTATACAAAATAAAAACTACATCAGAAGCTTGTTATAGTTGATGTATTCACCTAGTTACATAAAAATTGAAGATTGCATTCCTAAGATATAGCCTAATTACATACAATCATACATTGTGCAAATTAATCATTAAAACTAAAAAAAAAATATGCCAAAAGACTATATCTATAGTACATGTGTGTTTTGTTATGGTTGATATATGTGCCAAATTATATGAATTTTGAAGCTTGCATTCTTTAGATATAACCTAGTTGACGAAAACAATTGATTATGCAAATTACTCATTAAAACTAAAAGCTATATCATCAAACTTCATAGGACAGGTGCGCATTATTATGGTTGATGTTTGTACTAAATGACATGAAATTGGAAGGTTGAATTCGTAAGATATAGCGTACTTACCGAAAATCATTAATAATCATATACATTATTATGGTTGATGTATGTGCCAAATTATATAGAATTTGGAGTGTGCATTCGATGTAGCCTAATTACTGAAAACCATTAATTATTTAAATTACTCATTAAAAATAAAAGCTATGTCAACATTTTAATAAGACACGCGTTTGGTTATGGTTAACGTACTTACCAAATGATATTGAAATTGAAGTATGCATACATAAGATAAAGCGTAACTACTAAATTCCGTCAATTGTGCAAATGACTAACTGAAGTTAATGCTTTTTCATTACAATCAATGCAGTAGTTTTGTTCACAGACAGATCTACACTGGCACACACATACGCACACAGACACAGATAGACAGAGACATACATACATACATACATACATACATACATACATACATACATACATACATACATATAATTTTAACATATTGCGAGGTAAACATGTAACTTTGGAACCCTGGCTGTACATATCCGCTTTTGCAAATTTAGAATTAAGCGTATTGTGAACTCGCCGTAACTTTGACTAGGTAACATTATGACCTCTATTTCAAATGGTCACTTCCGATTTTTTTTTTGCAGAAAAGGCTATGACAATAGTCTGACATTGTCTTAAACAAAGAAGCAGTAAAACTTTAAATATTTGACTTCCGAGGCGCATTGCACGTTAATTATTGAAGTGTAGTAACAGCATACCTGATAGTTTCAGTCCATTCTTCAAGAAACGTCGACATCGTTTATGGTATTCACAGTTTGCATTCAAATTAGACATCTAATAAAGAAACGCATGCGATTGTGAAATGCATTGTACAAAGTTACGAATCTACAAATATAGGAAATTAATACTAATAATCAAAACATTCACATCTAAAGTTTTAATTATTGGACGATCAGAACATTTTATTAAAGTTGGGTTGTCTTGCAATATATTTCATTGTTCAACTATTAGGGTCTTAGTCCAGCTCAGGGAATTTGACACCACTATCCGCCTGCGTAAACGCCCTCAACGATAAGTGCGTAGTGCGATCACTTTAAACAACATGGCTGAAGTTGTAGAGACTGCCTTGTGTTTTTTATTGCTGTATACGTTCATGTGTTCGAGAAATAATCTGCACTTCGTCGTATACAATGATAAAAACAAGCAATAATTCGAATCCCCAACAAGTCGATGAGACCTACTTGTACTTCTTTTCAGTCCGATCCGAATGCGAGTTTCTGAGGTTTTACATTGGTCTCAGACTCGGACTTGAGTATTGCGCCCTAGACAGCCCTGGCCGAAAATAATAGACGTAAACTTGTGTTCACAAGCCAAACATGTGACAATACAAGACCACAACGAAAACTGTGAAACATTTACAGGTCACTCTCATTTTATATATGGACAACAAAATTAGGTCGGTCACAGTTCCATTTACACGGTGCAATGACTCGGAGCGTACTTCCATATGCTCGAGCAAATCGAATCAAGTAGTGTATTATGGGACCAACAAATATATTGTCGCACATGTCCCAATACGCCTTCTCGAAGTTTCCGATTAGTATTCTAATAGCTAGTATATTTATTCGAGATGAAATATGTTTACTTTGTTGTTAATGCTCCTTTCAAAAGGCGACGCTAATACGATTGGGCTAAAGATATGCCGTCCTCGGCCCGGGATGCCGTCAACGCGTCACGACGGTATCGTAATAATGCTTCTTGTCGGCAAATAATAAAAACACGCGACATTACAAGTGTTTATGTATATCTAGTCTATCCGTTTTGATTTATTTTGCCATAATATGGGGACATAATATTTTAGCATTTATACCCACAGACACTGACAATATGTGAGAAAGTGTGAGTAAATATCGGTAAATGTTGGTTAATAAGACATGTAGACTGTAGTTTTTGTTTACTGATGTCTGTTACAACCACCAACAATGTATTCATTTCACAATGCTGTTGAGTTTTATTCACCTGTTGACTACGCTCGTCATAGGCTTAGTGCTAACCATTACTCCTTATGACGTCATAAAATCCCGTGGTCTAGGTGGGACCGGAAATACCCGAAAACTCTCGAAGTAAATCCGAAGGGAACTGACTGAAAAAGGGTCATTTTAAGGTGTTTGCAAACGCTTTTTAAAAGTTTTAAAACCAGAATAGGTTTCACAAACATGTCGTCTAGCAAATTAGCGATAGTGAATGTGAGCATTTTGAATCACCTTTAACTACCGACCCCTGATCCGGGTACGCAGGGTGTCATACTCATAGTAGTTGCCATGACTTCGCCAATATGTTCAACCACTGTCTTGCTACACGTGCAATATGTCAGTCGGTTGCGGTTGCTCACTTAACATGACATTCACAAGCCATTAACGGTCCAAGTGCAACAAACCCGCGGGCTTGCCTGACGAAAACGGGTGTCATAAAAGTTGTTTGCATCTCTAAAGCTGTTTGTAGTGTTACTTATAATAGCCTAATAAATTGATAACAACTGATATAAGACGGAGATAAGGTTTGCCTCAATTGACCCACTCCTTAGAAATGATCTTACGCTGTGAACTACACTGTTTACTTGTGTTATGTAAGAGCCCATCATCACATGTGTAAATATTGGTACTCTTTGATAACAAGTGGACTTGCTTCTTTAATGGCTTGTCCCAGTAATGACTACTGACCCCTGATATGGGTACGGGTGTCATAGTAGTTGCCATGACGTCGCCAATATGTTCAACCACTGTCTTGCTACACGTGCAATATGTTCATCGACTGACAAACCTAGACTTGGTCGATCACATCGTCGCAAACTACGACCTGTTTTACGGCAACGTTCTTAACGAGCCACCAACTGGCCGTGGTTGCACTCATATAATATACCATTATGGCATAGCTACACTACATCCAATCAGATTGCTTGTTACATCTCAGCCATTTACGTTGTAAACAACATAGCAGCGTTGAGTGTACTCGGCTAAAACGAAGAGCGTTTGAACAGTTTGTGATGTCTTCGACACACAGGAGACCCAGGAACTGTGTGACAAACAAAACAAAACAAAACAAAACAAAACAAAATAAAACAAAACAAATAAATAACTAAGCTATCAAGTAAGTGACAAATGAACAAGCAAACGAACGACAAGTATACTATAGGGACAAATAAAATAATTAAATAAACCAGCAAATAAATAGATACTTGTGGGGGTATACTAGATATGTTTTTGTACTCATCACTATAAAAGAAATCTGTCATCTTTATTTTCTCAGTTCTATACTCTGTCCTTTCTGTCCTGTCAGTCTCTCTACAACTTCTTTTCTCTTCTCTTTATTGAATTCCTTGTTACAGGTCTCTTTCCTTCATTTTAGCATGGAAGTATAACTATACTTCCATGATTTTAGCAAGGTTGACAAGTCCGTAGAACAACTTTGTAAGAAGATGAATACTTATCATGCTGATGGGTGTATACCTGTAGCATGAACCATTGTATGATTTTATCAGGAGTACTAATACATTCACATGCGCAATGAACATTAACAAAGAACGTTTTCCAAGGTCATACGTGTCACGGGTCATGAAACGCATTACCATTACGGGGTCGGTCATTTCTCCGATGATACAACTGATTTAACGCTAAAAATGGTCAAAAAAAATGGGTTTTTGAGGAATGCAACATGACTTTTACCAATATTAAGCATAATTTTGAAAATTATAGAAATACTCTGAGCTATTACATTGCATTTATTTAATTGAAAATCAAACATGTATGAAATATGTAGTTTTCTAAATAAAATCTATGTGTGATAGAACAGCATCTTTTTACTCTCTACATTACCCTGTGTGAAAACCAAACAGAAAATTGTGGCAACAAATGTAGGTGTTCAACGTTGACGTAAAAAAAAAAAATCCGGATATCTCAAAGAAGCAAAGAAAAAAAAAGTTGCCAGCATAGGCGAAGGAGAAAAAAAATAATTCTCAGGCAAGCAGGTGGGAAAAAAAATAATGACTCTCCACCAATCTTCCAAGCCCCCCAGGATATCGAATGGTCTACCCCTAATGTAACGTTGTACTAGTAATAGTACCATACCGGTACACTTTCGAACAAACCACTTTGCCAGAAATGCTGCTATAAAAAAAAAAACACTGTTAAAGCTCACATTTTTATTTTATTTTATATAATACATTTGTTCGTGTCATTGTCGTATAACTAGGGCCACCCTGGGTACATTATGCAGCGATCACAATATTTCTGACGGGAGTACTCCTCACTCTCTCTGCAAGAAATGCGTCGAAGGCACAACCAGTTTCATTTCACTGGGAACAGCACGTATCTGAAACAATACACATGTAAAAATGTTAAACAACTACATAGTTTACTTGTCGACACGAATGAAACTTCATTTTTCAGTAAGTACGGCAAGACAGAGAACGCAGAAAGAACGTATGGGCGTTAGACCGGGTGCGGTACGTTATGCGTAGTGCACTGATCACCTGACCTCGAGCTTGCACACTAGCGTACTAGACGTAGACGTTGCTTGCTGGACGTTGAATGTCACAACTATCACAGTCATTAATTATCAATGGTCATGTAGGTATCCAACAAATGCTGCCTTGAAGTTGATTCTAGAAAATGGAATATCCATGTGCTTTTTTCATTTTGGTAAAAACGCGACCGCGACCTACCGTATATACCGAACTACAAATACAATGAACTACAGGCCGGCATGTACACGTACGGTACGGTATACACGGTCACGTCGCTGAATACTTTTCGATCTGATTTGGTACCAGTACACATAATAAATTACGATGGCAAAAATAAAGGAAAGACGAATTTAAAACGTATGAAACGTGAAAATGTACGTACCTTGTCAATCTGTTGTCAACAGCGAATTTGTATCCCGTAGTACACAGTGCTAGGGGTAGGCAGGAAGTGCACTCGACAGTGTATCAATACTGAATGAGCTCCATTGCGCTGACGCGATAGCGTGTCACGTGACAGGCATCGTCCCCCCCCTGATGATTCAGTTGTAAGACAATGAACGACTGATAAATTTAAATGAATAAATTTAACAAATTTTGAAAAAAGTTATGAGTAAAGGAGTAATTTCGAGTCATAATGACATGGTAAGTACATTCAGTAACAGATATATATGCACTCATGAAATATAACCACAGTATTGAATCCCGTTCCTCCAAAGAATTTGGTGTTATAGGGGCCATCAGTTGTCGAAAAGATGTAGGCATGTACAGAAAACCAGTACAGAGTATTAAACAACATTTAAAAGGAAGTGGTTAAATAGACGAACCTTACCAACGCCGTCTGTTGTTGTTGTCCTCTGAGGCAGGCCTGTATGTCGTACGAGCTAGCTATCTCTAGTGACGTCGACCTTGGCAGGCCAAACTGTTTTCTGTGTAAACTACAGGGAATTCCCCTGATTGTTGTTTCGTGGAATTGCTCAATCGCGATCGTACGCCATATTGTTTTTGGGTAGCAGTCTATTTCGTATATCTGGAACGTTCAGAAAGAAAACAGAATTCGGATCAAGAAATTGACTTGTATTTAGAGCTTTGTTATCCGAAGAGCTGAACGATAGTGAGATAGTTGTAAACGTAAGTATATTATACTTTCGTTAGTATATGATCCAACAACACTCAATGTTAATTTCAGTAATATTACGACAAGAGAAACATATGTGTGTGGCATTGAATACATAGGCAGTGCCACCCCGGAACTGACGTAGTCCTGGCAGTATATTGGCATTAATTGTTTATTTCATGTTTGAAATCTGCAAGAGAAGCATCACATAGGGTAAGTGCAATGACTTATATTGCAACATTACATTATAAACAATCATATTCGTGAAATCTCAGTATATAGTAACAATATATAAAGGACATGTTTGCTAACTTTTTAAATTATATTGAGTCTTTTTTGAAGACAATGGCGAGTAACAGAATTCGATAGTTCCATCATATATAAAACTGAACTATATATAGAAATGACTAGCGCGGGTTAATATGACGTCATAAGTGAAACAAGCAAAATTAAACAATTATGAGTTTGCTTTCGATTTAGATATTAGGTAGATGTGTGACTGACCCCATGACGCCCGAGTGCTAGTGTGGCTTACTGGGTATTTGTGTGATCGAGTGATGATTGCAGTGCGGTTGTATTTCACTCTCCACGCTCATGAAAGTGCAGCGGAGGACACTGCAAAAACGATATCGATCACTGGGATCAGTTCTAATATCCCGAGTACCGACTCTGGAAATCACCCTGTCTGACTCTGCATGTCTGTCTGTCTGTCTGTCTGTCTGTCTGTTTGTTTGTTTGCTTGCTTGATTGGCTGGTTGGTAGGTTGGATGGATGGATGGATTGAAGGATGGATAGATGGATGGATGGATGTTTCTTTTTTTAACACGGTTCCTGGACTCTCTAAATGTTGTGTTCTGAGACCTGCCGAATTGTCAACACCCATGCTTAGAGAGAGATATACGTTGATGCCAGTCTGGGGATCTGCTGATTAATCCAGTCACAGAAACACAAAAACAAACACACGCACATACATACATACATACATACATACATACATATATACATACATAGCACATGCATACATACATACATTTATACATACATACATACATACATACATACATACATACATACATACACCCCCCCCCACACACACACACACACACTGTCCAAGCAGTTTTTGGAAAATACCGTATCAACGCTGAGGGTTGGACACGAGGTGATTATATCAAATTCTGCTTACCGAACATTCGAGTAGATTTCGCAGAATACTTTAAACAACAATGAAGTATTCACAAGCAATTTTAATTGAGAAGAGCTTTCTGAACTAGTGTGCTACGCACAGGCTGGTACGCAATGATTTGTTACCATGTAGAGGTGTTCTGCCATGTATTCCTAGTATTCATTGACATGTCTATATATGTCAAGGACATACCATCGACGCTCATGAAGTACGTTTGTTCAGCCGTGTTAAAATAGGCAAGTACTGGTTGTAAACATTATGTATATGTTTGTCAAGTGTTAATTATTCACATGCCTTCGGATTTCTCTTCTAGGTGTTACTGGAATCCCATCAAGCATAGTTAACAATGCAAGGTAAGAAATATTGAATTCCGACTTAATTTGTGTTTTATGTGCAAGATGTGTGAACTGTGTTACATAACAAATGTATTGCATTGTGGTAACGTTGTAATATAGATATCATGTTAGCCAAGCACATAGAGATGACATATGCGTGAAATTTTTCTTTGACTCGCTTGAATTAAGCAAACACATTGGTGATTGTATGCGGGTTTTGATTGTGTTTCGCTTTGATGCCAACTTAGTAGTTATAAATAATAATAAACACCTATCAACAAGAAATAAAGTTATCACAAACAATTTTTTTATGGTGTTTTGTTATGCCACTCCTTCCAGATGACGTCAAATATATGACATTAATCATGTGAATTTAAACTAGCTAGTCACGATTCATGCATACATAATACTGATATCGTAAGGTCAGCGATCTTGAGAGTGTAAATCAACGCCACCGAGCCTGTTACAAGTAGGGCAAACTGTTTTTGTAGGAAATATTTACCGTTTACCTAGAATATATGCAATTCAAGTGAA
This sequence comes from Glandiceps talaboti, assembly GCF_964340395.1. NCBI lineage: Eukaryota > Metazoa > Hemichordata > Enteropneusta > Spengelidae > Glandiceps > Glandiceps talaboti. Next base: position 9,578,684 of record NC_135551.1, read on the forward strand.
CGGATTATACATGATTCTACGAACTGAAAGAGATATCTGCCTATTGTATATATACCGGTTCGTATAACTATGTGTAACACCGTAACGGGGGTTGCGGGCTGATTGGGGCTGGGGCCTCATGAATAAGGTGTATATTTGTATATATGCCGCAGTATGTATGTATGTATGTTGTATGTATGTATGTATCTATGTACGTACGTACGTACGTATGTACGTACATATGTATGTACGTATATACAAATAGAGGGGTGACCTCCAATGTTAACGTAACCCTCCTTCAGTTTTACTTTCTCGCTCCACTTTCTGCTTACATATGCTTACTAAATTCGTGCTATAAATAATAGATTTTTGATGGCAAAATATTTAATAAAAAAGATAACACTTTTATTTCACATGACAAAACATTAATTTCTTGGGTCAATATAGAAATATCAAACAAAAAACTACAATTTCTGTGACAAATAATTTTTCTTACAGAGCAGAAAATTAAATTGCGAAACGAAAATTTGTATTCGTGTGGCCCACACTTTTTTGCAAGCGAAAAGGGACGTTATGGACAAAATGTTCGATTATCAGTTTTCATTATATTGTGAAAGCTTGTATGACGTGCTTCGATTTGATATATGGCACGTACTCCAATGCTACCCCTATCTCTGTGTATAAGGTCATGAACTTTGGGTAATGACCCTTGACCTCACATCTATGTCCTTCAGGCATGTATAGGCATTATGTATAGGTGAACATCTCAACATGCTGTACTAAACCCGTCGGTTCTTATAGGTATTTGACCTTATTTATGCATATATAAACATGTATATTGAGAGCTGAACATTTTGCGATTGGACTGTACCATTTTCATGAAATAGGGGGATGGGTCTGTAACGGCTGTCTCTCCTCTTTTCTTGAATATCATGGCTTCATGGCCCCCTGCACTGGCAGAGTAATTGACAATTTTTTAATTCTCTTTTAGTCCTGGTAAATATCTCCATAAGTAATATATATATATATATATATATATATATATATGTTGAGGGTAGAAGAAAATCAAGTCGGGTTTTTCGTCTCTACAAGCCTGTTTCGTGAGTAAATCACTCGTCAGGAGATGTTGATGTACTGAATATACCTCGTATAAATCGTGTGGTGTAAGGCGGGATTTACCTAGGGTGTTGAGTGGTGCTTTTGTTTGTACAAAAGGTGTCAATTATGTGTGCGATGGGTCAGGTGTTACACAACAATGTTTTATTTCGATGGCGACAAGAGGATACAAGTTCATTTCGTTTGTTTAATGTGGATAGTTCGGGTCGGCAGATAATAAAGAACTTTTCTTTGAGGCATAAATTGCACTTCTTGCTTGCGCTATTGTAGGTTGGGTGGGATGAAAGTGGTCGCCAGGAAATGGAGTGGTCGAGTTCCGTAGAGTTCCTATGTTTAGTGTGTCGGAATGATGCTGTGTGGTTTCTGTACCTTGTCTTAAACTCGTTTTCTGTGAGCCCGATGTATGTTTCTGTAATGTCGTTGTCGTTGTTATATATATATATATATATATATATAACTCGGTGAGTATCAATCTGCTATAAGACAGTGCTCTATACCGCAGTGGCAGAGCGTAATAGTTTTGGTAGTACTGGAACTCTTTCTTGGGTGTAACTCGGAGTTTCACGCATATTGCGATCATCAGACACTCTCTCTAGTGAGAGTGTCTGATGATCGCAATATGCGTGAAACTCCGAGTTACACCCAAGAAAGAGTTCCAGTACTACCAAAACTATATATATATATATATATATATATATATATATACTCTCTGGGTGTGCTGCTTATATAGAGTGCAGACAATAGAAATAACACTATTGTCTATGTGGGTTGGTCAACTGAGTTGATATCTAAATGCCGACACGAGAATAAGTTTTATTTATCCAACTTCAATAGAGCATCTATCACCTAAACTAAACCCGTTAACTAACGGAATATCAAAGCCCGACATGTAACAACCCGCCGACACCTACTTGTCCGCACCCAATAACTCACTCAATAACAACAAACACCTCCACCTCCACAGCACCAACCCACATATACAATAGTGATGATATTTCTATTGTCTGCACTCTGTATAAACAGCAGACCCAGAGAGTAGAAACCAGTTGTCTGATGATCGCACTATGCGTGAAACTCCGAGTTACAACCAAGAAAGAGTTCCAGTACTACCAAAACTATTGCGCTCTTCCACTGCGGTATAGAGCACTGTCTTAGCAGATTGATACTCACCGAGTTATATATATATATATATATATAGTTTTGGTAGTACTGGAACTCTTTCTTGGTTGTAACTCGGAGTTTCACGCATTGCGCGATCATCAGACAACTGCTGGTTTCTACTCTCTGGGTGTGTGTATATATAGAGTGCAGACAATACCATCACTATTGTCTGTGTCGGTGGGTAGGTGTTGTATGTGTGGGGGTGTTGGTTGTTATTGTGTGAGTTATTGGGTGCGGACAAGTAAGTGTTGGCGGGTTGTTACATGTTGGGCTTTGATGTTCCGTTAGTTAACGGGTTTAGTTTAGGTGATAGATGCTCTATTGAAGTTGGACAAATAAAACTTATTCTCGTGTCGGCATTTGGATATCAACTCAGTTCTTTTGTTTAGTGTGGAGCTTTTGTCTGCTTTAATAATAGTTAGTTTTTCGGTTAAACACAGGTTGCATCGTTTTGTTTTATTGGTGTATGCTTGGGCTGTCTTGCTGATGGACCAGGATATGGAAAAAGGCTCATTGAGTATCAATCTGCTAAGACAGTGCTCTATACCGCAGTGGCAGAGCGTAATAGTTTTGGTAGTACTGGAACTCTTTCTTGGTTGTAACTCGGAGTTTCACGCATAGTGCGATCATCAGAGTTGTCTACTACCAAAACTATATATATATATATATATATATATATATAGTGATAAGTCAGTGTGAGAAAGTTAACATTCACAGCCTGAAGGTGTAGACTGTCAAACATGATGAACGTGAATGAAAAAACAAACACAAAAAAAACACAAAAAACAACAACAACCACAACAATAACAATATAGGTTTAAAATACTCTGGACATTTATTGCATGTTTACACAAATACATTGTTTAATTTATTCTGAGTAAACTCGGGGTATCTGTGATACATTTATCTTTTCACACAACCATTTACTACATTGTCTATGTGGCACTCTATTGGGAATTTGTAATAGAGTTGTTGCAATGTAGTAGGGTAGAGTTATTCTTCTTTTGAGCTTAACTACCAAGGAGAACAATTATCTACTCATAAAATATCATTCTATTCATACAATGGACAGAACTCTTTTCTAAATAGCTCTCTGACATAGGGTAATATCTGTTGATATAATTCCCTGTGTCTTTGTCGGCCAAGGCAAGACCCCTGGCAGACAACAAATTTGGCCTGATGTTTACTGGAGGAGGCCATGAAGTCAACATCACAACCATCCATGCAACCTTCTTTAATACATGTATTGAGAAATTCTCTTTCCTGTTGTGCTTTAATTACATGGGAATGAAACTGTTCTGTATATGTGAGTTTGTCTTGTTCACTGAAAGAAAACTGTATTTTCTTTCTGAAGTCCTCACCTTTATAATAGACATCAGTCTGGGGGTTCATACATTGTATGTGAGGAAGGCAACTATTCAAGACACTTCTGAATGTACTCTCACCTACTGCAGTTAGATTATTTCACTACAAGATTTGACATAGTGTTCAAAAATATTAATTTTTGAGTCACTTGAAGGAAGATACACAGGTGGAACACCATCTCTACAATGAGGAGCTGCTGGCATTGGCAACCCTACCTCATCTCCATATATCTGAAGGAACTTGACAACATCATGAATGACCTGCGTGACCCTCCAAAGAATTTAACATTTTAATATCCAAATGGTCAGATTGTTATTGTGTGTAGCAGTAAATACAGCAATAACTATTCAACCATGAACAGAATATACAAATTGTTACAATTGTACTCAGTGAAATATAATCTCACTAAATAGGTATCTTAATATGAGTATTAGTTTTACTTCTTAAACAAAACCCAAGGTCATATTTATGGACAAGATCAATATGTCTAATGTTGAAAATAAAACTATTTTTTTAGTTAAACCTCAGAAATCCCCAACTCCCTCTCCCCCACCTTGCCGCTTTCTAACTTAATTTGCCAAAATTGAAAAAAATTGTTTCAGAAAGCAAACAATTTCACAATAGTATGTAGTAGTATGTAGTGCTACGAATACAAAGCTAGTATGTACTATGTTGTAGCATGGAAACAATTAATATCTTTTATCAACACTTTGATGTATTCTAGATCCATACATTTACTAAAATGGAAATTCTTCCATTTCTGTGATTTGATGTAAATATAATATTTCTACATGTATTTTGGGGTACTGAACAGATTCTATTCTAAGCAAAATTGATCTTGTAGAACTGAAATGGTTGAAAAGCTTACCCTCACACTACAAATTTTTTTTTTATCCTACATAATACATCGAAATTTGAACTATTGATCTCACCCTTAGATAAGATTGTTTTGTGTTGAATAATAGTCAAGGGAAGTTAACTTAAGATTGTATCAGACTACTTTCTGAAAGCTACATTGTACCACTATTGAAACCTAAATGACTGTAATTGATGTAGTTTGATACATGGTATATTTGGTAACATTGTTTGATAACACTGGTTCTCATCTCAGTACAGACATAGCTATGCAAAAAAGAAAGAAAAAAAAGTATATATTCAAAAGGAAAACGGAAACTCACCTCATAAGAATAAGCATTATGAGGACGTCTTCCCTTATTGCCATGATCACGGGTTGTCACACCATTTGAATGCTTTTGGACCTGACAACATAACAGGATATAAAATAATTATTACAATACAAATAATCAAACTGTATGAATAAAGAAAAGGACAATTTAGTGTGTTATTAAATGGAATAAAATAATTGCTTAATATGAATACATGACTAGGCAAAATAATGATGAATGCAGTAAGTCAAAAAATGTTAGGAAGGCCACATCAACATAATACAAATTAGTCAATTTGGAGACTTTCACCTACAATATTGAAAATGTAATCTTAATAAATCATCAAATATAATATATTTCAAACAATTTCAAACAATTTGAAGAAAAACAGTTTTGATCAACGACATTTAGCAAAATGTAAAAAAAATCAAAAATTGCAATTTACCTAACATAGAAAACAATTATGAAAAATCAAATCAAACAATAAAGTGTTGTCCATTCATTATTGTAATCAACTATTGAATTTAGTAACATAATGATGTAAGATGTTATATTTATTGGAGGCAAAAAATAATTAAAGCATACACTGAAATACAAAACTTTATGGGGTTACAATGGCAGGGCGATAGACCAACGACTGGCTAGTCAGCGTGCATATGTATGGGTAATGACCCTTGACCTCACATCTATGTCCTTCAGGCATGTATAGGCATTATGTATAGGTGAACATCTCAACTGTACGTAGCTGTGTGAACTCTGCCATGTTGAGCCGGTAGTCAAATATTTTGTCGACCCCGATATGTTGATAGCAATTCCGATCGACACACTTGCAGCCCTCTTGTACAGTTTTCTGAACGTCGGCTCGGTCCAACGAATCCTTGTCACGTCTGGCATGGCCATCGCTTTCAAAATTTTGAGAATATCTTAGGGCAAGCTCCTCAGTTTGTAATGGTTCTTGCTCAGCCAAGTCATCATCATCATCGTCGTCGTCGTCGTCGTTGTCATCACTGATGTTGGGGTCGGAATTGCGTTATTCTTGTAATTCAGTGTCTAAATCAGGGTCAACGTGATAGTTCATCGCCATGGCATAAACAAATATTGACAGGGAAACTTCCTCCAGACGATCTACACAACGTATATATGAACAACGCAATCTTCTACTGTCAAACCCTAAGAGCGATTTTGTATTCATATGCAAATTTCAGATAACACTTATGTAGAGTGGACGCTCCGTTATCTTGTAAAATACACATAATTAAAATTTGTTTAACCCTCAAGGACACATGAAATGATACACTATATATATGTATTTCATTTCGTTAAGAAAGGAAGTTGCTACATGTATTTAATTAAGCAAAAATTCATTTTTTTGACATCTAGAAATTGGCGGTATTTTCAAGACGTTTCCAACTTTGCAACATTGTAACTTTAAACGCCGATCTACGATTTTATGTGCGCGCTGTTAAGGTCCCCTTTCGCTTGCAGCCCACATAATGTTGTCATCTTAGAAGAATAATATTCGCGATCATATGCAAACATTTGTTCTAAGTATTAATTCATGACAGCTGAGAGTTCATGGTGACCTCGCAAAACATCAAAACTTAGCGAATATTAAAAAGTTGTATTCTGTAATCCGTAACATATGTATGCAGACACATATGCATAGCACAGTGAGACAGATACTGTACGACAATTCGTCACAAAGCGATTCTAATTCTGGGGTGGCGCGACGATGGGCTGGGGGCGTGAGTGGCTTTGTACATTTTAATATTTGTCACAGTGTATGTATGTATGTATGTATGTATGTATGTATGTATGTATGTATGTATGGTTGTATGGTTGTATGGTTGTATGTATGTATGTATGTATGTATGTATGTATGTATGTATGTATGTATGTATTTATTACTTCAGTATCTACAACAGCAATACGATGACTGTTTGTTTGTTTTCAGATTTCAGCCGAGTGCGAATCGCAAGGACTGATACAAAGTGTGCGTACCACCAACGTTGTAAACGATTCGTGAAAAAGGAACTTAAATTACCAGGTACATTGACATAAAGTATTCTACCAGTAAAATTTGTTTGTCAATTTTATTGAACAGCATATTCCTTCTAAAATGTATTGAATCGAAAAGGGACTGTTCCATTCTCGGACTTGATGGTATTGATAGTCTGTGCTATTGCTGACAGTCACTCTGCATGTGGTGATGCATCACCTTATGACGTTGCAATAATTCCAAAGCCTGTTATAGTTGCTGTTATAATTTGTTGTAACCAGTGATACACACAATAACAATCTTCTAAGGCAAAAAGGAATAACTTACTTGGAAGCACCAAACCAGAAACATAATTTTCGACAACAATCTTATTAACACTTCAACATTATATCGGCTGGCCCAACAGAAATCTTACCAACGGCGCTACATTTTATCGTCTGGCTCAACAAAAATATTACCAACAGAGATATATTTGTCGAGCGAGACGACAAATATACAGCAATGTTTGGAAGATTTTTGTTCAGCCGTGCGATAAAATGTAACGCTGCTGGCAAGAAGATTGTTGAGCCAGACGATAAAAGGTAGCAATGTTCATAATATTTCCGTGCAGTCAGATGATACAGATGATAAAATGTAGCAATGTCAGTAAGATTTTTGTTGAGTCAGGCGATAAAATGTAGCACTGATGGTGTGATTTTTTGTCGAGTCAGACAACGTTTTGTTTCAGGTTTTGTGATTTTAATTGTATAGTCAAACGTTTTGAAAATTATTAATTGTTGTTTATTGTTTTGCCTATTTGTTTTTTTATAGTCACACACACACACACACACACACACACACACGTGTGTGTGTGTGTGTGTGTGTGTGTATGTGTGTGAAAAAGGCGTACTCACACTTACATTTTACTTACAATATAGGACGACTATTTCATTTTAGATGCTGTTTTCAGTGATGACAATATGTTTGATACGTGTTACTGTTCACATTGTCATGCAAGTCGTGGGGATCGGACATATTATTACAGAGGAAATCCACAGAAAAAGATGACTTTACCAATTGGTTGGGCTCGCTTTGGACTTGAGTAAGGGAGCCTTTAGTATTTACAGGGGAACGGCCGGGGGAAATTGGTCATCGCTTTTTACGAATCGGTTCGCAGGAGTAAGGAGAGTCAAATTTTAGAAAATGGCTTAAGAAGAGGTTCACATTTTAATTCGACTCAATATACTGTCGATTTTGTTTCATTTTGGGGGGAATCTGGAATCTCACTGTTGCCACAACCGTTAGGGAAATAGGGTTAAGGTTAGGTATATATATACTTCTTATCAGATGTACAGCCATTATTACATATTTGGAGAACGGTTTTACCTTAGCGTTTTAAGTTGTCAGTTTTTTCACATCTACTATATCTTGCATGGGTTCCCAATTTTTACGATTGTATTATTTATTTCTCGAATATTTAAAAAAGCTTAGGGTCGGCGTAAAAAAATAGGTGGGGTCGGATAAGAGACTATTGCACGACACGGGCTGGTATTCGTTACCTAAATTATGATGATGCCCTCGCCTTCCGCTTGGGCTTCATCAGATGTTTGGCAAAGTGTGCAAACCCTTGTGCAAACACTAAATTGTGACATTGCCCTCGCTGGCATGTGTTATTATTTAATTCATTACTTTTAATTATCAGTTTAATTAATCTGTTCTTTAAATTCAGTGTTATCAGGCACAAGATTGACGGTTTAAAAGTGGATAAAGAATGGTATGTTGGTTACCATGGAACTCAACCAAAAGCTGTTAGACCAATACTTGATGCCGGTATGCTCCTCTGTCCACGTAAGTGATTAGTTTCCTATTGACTGTTTTCGAGTTTACTATAAAATAAGAAACATGGTTCAAACCATCTCCCTGCACTGTCTATATTCAAACATTAAGGTAGAAAAACAGCACCCCACCATACACATAACGCAACGCAACACAAAACAGCACAAGAAGCACACACATACATACATACATACATACATACATACATACATACATACATACATACATACATAGTATACATACATACATACATACATACATACATACATACATACATACATACATACACATTTATTTATTTATTAAGCCGTGTACACAAGAAGTGACATTGGCAAGAACATATCCAAATGAAACACTGATATTTACAATGTCTTAAGTATATCACTGAGATACATACATACATACATACATACATACATACATACATACATACATACATACATACATACATACATACATACATACAAACAAACAAACAAACAAACACATATATATACACACACTCGCGCGCGCGCACATATGTGTATAACATAAAAATCTCAATTAATCTGTATTAGTACAATGTTAATTTGGTTATATACGTTCAATATAAAACTGGAATAGTGTTCTGACAATTTCGCACACTGCTTAACATAAGAAATGTCTTTCTTGACAATGTTTTATGTCTATACGAATTCTGTCATCGAATAATTTGCGCATTATTCCCAAATACTAAATAATAAAGTCCCAGTGGTGGTTAAATTTGCTCTTGATACTAGAATAAAACAGGAATCAACAGCAAAAAATCCCACCCAGACAAAAAAAAAGTATGAAAACAGATTGTGTCATCAACAAAGCACTTTACACAAACTATTGTACACATATGTCGCGTTGTGAATCTAAAGTAGTTTGGTGTGAAAAGAAATTGTAACCTTTGACCCTGTATCGCCGTCTGGAAAGGCATCGAACTCTGGCTGTATCATGAAAATAATAGCCCTGTCTTTAGAGCTTCAAATGCAGACAAGCATAATAGCTTGCATTGAGGTGGTTATTTAAATCTCGACGTATTGCTCCCGAGGTATTTCGCTGTTACAACGCAATCCAAATAACGTAGATTCAACAATATGCACTAGTAATGTACTATGTAGTAATGTCTGGCTTAGCTAGTGCATTCCATATTTAAGATTGATTTATTGCTTCGTCTCGGTGTGGAATTTGTGTGTGTGTGTGTGTGTGTGTGTGTGTGTGTGTGTGTGTGTGTGTGTGTGTGTGTGTGTGTGTGCGTTTTTTCTCTTGGCTTATTTTCACTGTGGGGGTTGGTGCATGTTGTGAAATTCTTGGTATCTTGTCAACAACTACTGTTCTTGTGTTTCTTTGTTTTTGCAGAGGATGTATCTCTCGGAGGTGATAAATTGACTCAAAGAGTTGAACATACTAAAGAACACGATGACATGATGAATTTTGACTATTATCAAGTTTTTATGTCTCCAAGTATCAAGTATGTTGAGAGGAAGGAATATGCTCCAGCCATGAGGTGAGATTTCACTCCCTTTTGATAATGTTTAACTTGTTTTATGTGGTAGAGTGTTTAAAGAAGAAGTCCAGTCAGATTTTTTAAAAATACATGTTGTACACTTGCATTAGTTATTATTGTCAAGTTAAATTTGAAATAAATAAAAAGGGTATCAAAACAACGGTGATGTCTTCGCCTGAAGTTTTCCCGTACTTGCAGAAAATTCTACACGCTTTCAAAATTAAGTAATTAAGTTATCGAGTTGCCATTGTATCTCCCAAAGTCATACATGTATTAAAGTTGATAGCAGTAATGCATACACTTGTCCCAAATGCATTTTATTAATTAACCTCGATTGAAATTACCATGTCTAGTTAAAATATCAACATTCAACTTGTAAGCAATGTTTAGTCAGTGGATGATGTTTTATAGTGAGTTGTTTTTATCCTTTCAATATTTTGTTTCTTGTAAAAGATGGAGGGACGATGCGACTTCAAAGACGTACTCAGCCAGAGTGGCATTTCAAGTATGGGTTCGACCAGGATCCTGCCAGGTTGGTCCACAGACTTTGGGTGCAACGTCACGCATTGATAAAGATTTTAGTAACGACGAATTGGAATGGTTCACCAAAGAGAGGCCAGCTGTAGTGTTGTATGGCTTACTGGTTAAATTAACAGATTGAAAATATGCTTGGCAGATAATGTACTCCATGTTAGGGGGTCTATGATTAAATGTGCATTTTATAAAGCCCCCTTAGCTGTAGACTTCATTTTATTAACATTCATGTTCTGAATCGAAGAATATCTCTCCATGTTTTGAGTGTAGAACGTAGAAATCAAGTAATATAGTCCATGGCTTATCACAACACATATTTTATTGTGTGGATTGTTTAGTTTAGTTAAATTTGATTTAGTTTGGGTTGTAGTTAAATTTGATTTAGTTTGGGTTGATTACGATTAGTTTAGTTTGGCTCTGTCTAGTTTACTTTAGTTTACTTAAGTATACTTGTTTTGTTTAGTTTAATTTTGAAAAAAAAAATATGTTGTTTTTTTCTTAAAACACAAATCAATATTGAGTACGAAGTACAGTTAGGCCATCAAAATCGCATTGGACCATAGAACAGCCAACTATATAGCATTGGCTTATAACTGGTAAACCTGTATGTTCTGAGGACTAAGACCCTAATAGTTGAACAATGAAATATACTTAACTATGAATTAAAACAGTTCAGAAGTAAACGTACGTCCAAAACAAAGTTGAGGAAAACTGTTCAGACTTTAGAATGACCTATTTAATTATCAAAACACCAACTAAATACTCAATAAAAATGATAATTTAGAATATAAAGTTTTCATATTCAACTAATTCATTAAATTATTAGAATAGTAATTAAGTGGTAGTACTTCCGGATTCATTGTCTAGCAAATTTTACCTTTAAAGCAACTCAAAGCTATATTAATCAGATCATACTTCCGAGACAAAAATAGTAAGATGACCTGACATTGAAGCTACAAACTATATGCAGAACTAGTAATACTAATATTAAAAGTTTTGTCATGAATTTATAATTTCCATTTTAGCGGGTAAAAGTATTTCCGACAATGTGTCTATTTTCAGTGTAGTGTCTGGCGTCTACTGTTATGGCTAGACACGCTATGTATTGTTGTGATGTATATTGCACGCATATAGCAGCATAGTAGAGACGCAAATTAAATGTGTATGTTAAATTGATTCATGTAATTAGAATAAAAGAGTCGAATATGTTTATCTGTTGCCGTTTCTGTATTTTTTATTTACACTGGAGAGTGTTAGCCTGGGACGGACGGGGTCTGCCCCGTCCGATCTAAATGTTCTCTGTGTACACAAATATTAAAAAATCGCATTGTTATGCTCAACATTTGGTCTTCAAGGTGCTTCATTACATCTCACTATTGAAAAAATACACATTAACGAATGTGTCAATTTTGTGTAGTTCAGGTTTATATTGTTGCTTATTTTCAATGAACGAATTTGACAAATGCTGATTAATATCATACTATCAATGCAATTAAAGTTGGTGGTACTAAATTACTTTTCTAATAAAGACAATTATACCATAGCTGATTTGTTGTTTTAAATGGCAACATACAAAGAGGTATGTTCTGACTTCAACTTTGTTGAAATGAAAGGTCGGTGTAATTGTCTATGATTGCCGTAATAGTTTTGTGACCAAAACAACTACGTTCTTATGTGCCTTGTTCATACTATGGTTGCCACGGAAAAAAATCATATGTAAATAAGCAAATATTCTTAGTATGAGTAGAGAGCGTTCAAGATTTCATGGAAGTGGCACATTTGAGTTGTTAAACACGTAAACAAAATCACGAGCATACAAAAACAAAAACAATGAGTGTATGTTCATGACTATTTTGGAGTAATCTGGCTTCAACAGCTGCAGCTAGAGTGGTTTATTAGATATAATGTTTCATAAGATTCAAACTTTACCCTAAACAATATTGATTCACCTGTGGGGTAAATGCATTTGTGTAGATGTACACATAGTATAGCACAATAGATCCAGTGAAATATATATTTTTGGTCCGCACCCAAAAATCAGCTCCAGAATGGAATCAAGATATAAACCTTTTACTGCACTACCAATGGATACAACAGTGTATAACACGAATTTAAAAAAAATCAGTAAATAAAGTATTCATCCTCTTGGCCTCTTTGATTTTATTCCTTAATTTCATTTTTTTTATTCCATTATACATTACTGTCATAATAAAGATCTCTTAAAGATTGGCCTGTCATTATATATTATATGCCTACAATAATTCTAATTCAAATACGATAATCATGAAAGTTTATTTCTACAGTCTGGTAGCTGATAGTGGTATATCATCAAATAAACCAAAATTATATGTTTCGTTTTCAGAGATTTGCTCTGTGGTTTTTTAATGGCAACTTTGTCAGATAATCTCTTCATTGGACATTAGTGTAATTATACCATGAATCGATGATGTCACAATTGAAATGTACAACATATTCCATAGCAGTTAGAAAAGCTACCTTAAACCTACTCAATGTTGATAATGTTATAATTTCATCTTGAAAGCCTAATATTGTAGCAAAATTATTGGACAATTTAAAAATCTACTTTAAATTTTCCAACAAGTTGCATTATTACTTTTCATGTAGCTGTTCTCCATTTTAACATAATATATTTATAGATTCACCTAATAACTCAATATTGTAATTAACATTGTCTATGTTTATATCACCCATTTATTACCATTGTAATATCTTAATTTTTCTATTCGTATTTGTTATATTCCGCCTTGAGCTAAACAATTTACATTAAAATTGTTATTAATAGTCATGCCAATTAGTGTTTCATGAAACTGAATAGTTATATCATTAGCGTTTTGGTCAAGATACTCTGAATAAATGTTCATATATATTGACTTCAAATTACGGATTGCAAAATTATGGGTTGGATGATCTCCAAGATATTGATGTATAAGGAGGGAAGGCTAACATAAACAACAACAAATACTTTGTTATATAATGGGAAAAACACCAGGAATTTTCGTATAAAACCAGCTGCAGTTCAAGATTATACCCATACTAATGATCTTGTGAATTTGGATGACATAGATGCACTAAATACTAGATTAGATAAAAATGATTACATGGATTCAAATACACATCTTCAAATTACACCAGTAAAAAGGGAAATCAAATAACAAATTTAAGCGTACTGTTGATAGTGGTTCATTGTATTGCCGCCATAACTGTTCTATTCCACCAATCCTCAATCAAAAATGGAAAGTGACTTATCAAATATCGTATTGTTCTATGATACACAAGAAAAGGGTTGGGGATTAAAAACTGAAAATCACACAAAATATCCATGCATACAGCAGCCATGCAAATGACAAATGATTATGAAAAAGTAACTAAGTACATTTATCATATATTGTATCAAATTGAATATTAATGCTTATTTTCTCAAACCAGCTAGTCAAAATAGGAGAGAATCTATTTCTTGTTTAGTATCCAAAATTCCATACGATTGAGAATTCATAAAATGATGCACTTATCGGTTGTCGTATCAATATCTATATCATGTTCATGCTTTAACTTTACATTTAATCCATAAAGCACGACAGCTGGCCTCTCCTTGGTAAACCATTCGATACTTTTATTATCGAACTCTGGGTCTATTCTGCTTGTAGCACCAACGGCTTCTGGGCCTGTTTTGTATGTGTTGATATGACTAGGGAAACAAGGAATTCACTACCTGCCTACACACCCAATATATCATTCAATTGTCAATTCGGATCCACACAAACTACAATTCTTCGTTCATGGATTTTGAAAACTGTAGCGAGACAGCTTTAAAATGTGACAAACATCCCAAAATTTGTGAATTTTCTGGAGAAATAGTCGATAATGACGATAAATGCACAAATACAAATGTTCAAAAGTATTTTTTTTCATTCCAGCTGATTGTCACATGTAGTGGCTTTTCCGACGACAGCATAAGTTCATGAATTAAAAGAATCGAAAAAAATCAAAAATTTGACCAGAAATAGCATTTTATTAATATTACTGTGGTATACGATAGAAATGATGTAGGAAACAAAATTAAAAAGTACTGAAAATAGCAGAATTTCGATTTCCAGAAATAGCTAGTTGTGAACGAGGATGGTAAACTTACGACCTCTGCTAGACTTCAAAGCATTGCACTGTTGCATGTAGTGGCTAGAGATGATATGAGTATTTAACATAGCGTCCTCTGAACTCACAGATTTTGCCACCAATATTGATCATACCAAATCAAAACTCCATAAATGAACCACAAAGTACTTTCCCTTTCAAAATTATATAGTTTTAGAATGAGTATTATCGTTTTTATTGACGACTGACTCTGTCAAAAATCATCCTTACAGTACTAGTTACAGCATACACTTTCAGGCTCGGCAACATTATGACTTTGTAGATCGATAGCATCTACTGGAATGAATCATTCTGTAGAAGGGTTGCAGAATTTGGATTTGAAGTCTGCAACCCTGCTTCGAACAAACACTTTTCCTTTGGGCACACAATTAAGACTATAGCACATATTACATTGCCTGTTTGACGTCAATGGTGTCCTTTGAAAAGTGGCAGTTTACTTAAAAAAAACTTATATATTTTGCATCGAATTAATATAGACAACATTTCCTGACCAGAAACTATGCAACAAGTGTAACAACTTTATTAAGTTCTTGAAATGCGCCAGAGTATATCTAGATTTGAAAGTCATTTTCTCTGTCTTTGAAAGCCACATGCCGCGAAGCTTAGATCATTAGGCCTAATTAATTTAGAGACGTCTTTTGACACTGTAAATATATTCTAGATAATGACTAGTATATTTCGACACTTATTTCAACATATATTCGAATTTGTTTTAATAATGAACTGAAAAAGTTGGCTTGTTTGCTTTATCTACATCAAAATCCTGTGGAACTAATACATTTTTGTAAACTAATAAAATACTTTAGCAAATACATAGCGATAGTTATAACAATGTATCGTATCACCTCGTTGGTGGTCTGAGGTATCACTTGATATGAAAATCGTCCAAATGCAACTTTTTATTGTCCCTGTTGTTGTTGTTGTTGTTGTTGTTGTTGTTGTTGTTGTTGTTGTTGTTCGAGTAGATAGATAGAAGCAGTTTCGATATCTGTACCTCGGACCACCAATTGTGTTTGTTGATCTGAATTTGTATAAAATGGGAGTGGAATTGACGAAAGAGTCTTGTTTATTTTTTTAGACAGAAAACTATTTAGAACAAGCTGTAACGAGAACAAGTGTTAGTTCAATAATGAGGCTGTATCAAGGGCATATGACAACAACTCTTGTGTATATGTACAATAAAGGCAACAACATGAAAACAATACAAGTAATTCCCAAACATATCATAAATGCTGCCATGGTAACGTAATACATGATAAATATCTGTAGAATTGCCAGGTACCAAGACAGGTATAACTTATACGGAGACTATACGATTGACTGCTGCCGTTTTTTATGGCCTTCCTGTTCGAGATCGCATGGACTTACGATTCAAATCTTGGCTAACTTAGCATTGGAACATTGGAACATGTAATGAGGAAGATTCGTTGTGCGTGCGAGTGCTCAAAATTTAATCAATTCGCTCATCAATTTGCTCATTTGCTAAAAAAAAAAAAAGAATGGGTAGGACACTCAAGATCTGGTCTTCTTTTTCTCCTTATGCGAGATACCCCATCGTCCTCGTTCTAGTACGCAAAATCTGTTACGGGCAAACTTACATGTACTTGTAAAGCCAGTCAAGAAGGTTGTTGCGTCTTATTCAAATGTATATTTTGATGAGCCAGAGATATGACGACTACTGTTCATTGATTATTTTTACGAAATGTTATGATAATTATATAGCTCAGACTCAGTTGTACGTACGTTCGAACTAGTCTGTATTCAGTCGGATTATATTTTGTCGTATTCCAAAAAAAAACCTTTTTGAATTGTTTTATTTCAATACTAGTTGTGTGCGAATACATAACCTATAAGACACAATATAATAGTCAGTATGACAATGCACATACAGAATGCACGCTACTTCTCACACTAGTAGAAAAAATAGTACAGATTACGACATTTTCCGTACTATAGTTCAGATTGAGTTCAATTCTGTACTTTTATGCTGATGAGGTGGACGTTTCTGTACTTTCCCATTAGCGCCTGTCTAATCGGATTATACTCGATCTGAAAAATAGTTCAGATTGCGAGTCGGAAGTGATTTGAATACATTTGCATTTAGTTCAGAATATATTCATGAGTTCACCCCGATAACCGGGCAGTAAACAAATGAATATTCAAATCTACCGTGCTTGCAATCAATACGTACATAAACGCTATACGTGTAGCTAGTGTATTCGATACATATGTATGTATATAAGCAGGCTTATGATATGAACTACATGGTTAGGACGTACGTAGATTGTAATATCACAGGGCTCATTTTGAAATAAATGTTCGTAGTACGCCTTTTCATTATGCACTACATACCGCCACCACTAAACGTGTTTCACATTTCTACGCGTTTGATGCATAGTAATACAGATTTAGATGACATGACAATCGTTTCCAATAATAGTTTAAAATTGGGCCACAAATATTGCTAGTGTATGGAGCTTCTTAACAAACCTGACCGGCCAATAGCGTCAACAAACTCACAGTAGAGACGTGCTGACAGATTTGAGTCTGTGGACATTATTTCTAGCTAAGTAAAATTGAGTGACTATTGGGAATATTATATGGCATCCATGTCGTCCATGTCGTCTATAGTTTCTGACGGACCGTGTTATGTATAACGTAACGCTGAACGAAATACGGTCCATCAGGAATTAACTAGACTAACCTCTATGGGAATAGTATTCTTGTCCATGTGTCGTTTATAGAACAATTAAGTGTTAGGGTGTGATCTTCACAGTAATAAACAAGCCTTTAGAAGAACAACAGGTATTCACGCCTCAAATATCTTGAGCATCATCCAAATTACGATCATGAGCACCAAAGTAAAGGAAATACTTAAAGACGTTCGGCATGCAGAACCCCCCCCCCCCGGACCCGTACCTATGGGTACATGCCCGGCATCCATGTAACTGTTATATCACTCTACGTGACGATTCTGAGGGCCCTCATCTCTTATTCTCTTGTTCTATTTCAATGTGGTATACTCATAACTCATGTTTTTATAGTATAACTGTACAATTGGCTTCGATCAGTGCATTCCAGATTTTCATGAGTCATGTGTGCACATTGCACAGATATCTGCAGAATACTTAAAAGGATTATGGGTAATGTATGCATATGCGGGAAAAACAAACTGCTGTAAGGAGCATAGTCTCGCTGCCAGACTCGAGACTATCGTCCCTAATCTGTTTACCGAGCGGCGCAGCCGCGAGAAGAGAGGGGGACTGGTCCCTCTCTTCTCGCGGCTGCGCCGCTCGGTAAACAGATTAGGGACGATAGTCTCGAGTCTGGCAGCGAGACTATAAGGAGCACTGACTTTGCCCTCATATCTTCATCCCATTTTGCACTGAAGAAGTTTCACATGGCTCTCATATTTCATATATACTCTTTCTAAATATATGGTGATGCAACATGAGTAGAAATAACTGGGGTTAACTAAGTTTGGTAGTCAATATAGCAGGTTTACCATCAAACTGACGCAAAATTTGTTTCAAATTTGTCTAGTAAAAACCGTTGGCCCAGTTGTCGATTAGGCTTACAAGTTACACAAAGCATGATAAGACACTGTGAATGGTGCAAATAAACAACGTGCGAAATGCCAAATACCAAATGCAAACGATATAAGCGAACAAAAGGGCCTGTATGCACTCTAATAGCCCGATATTTTGCCTAAAATCAGGCTCACATGTGCGAACGGTGTGTTTTTGACGTACCTAGTAGGCAGTGATGTAGATAATAGCCGGTTACCGGTCACAACGCCCAGCTATAACTTATAAGTATAACAGTTGTGGGACCGCGGCTTAGGAAAGTACTCAAACCTGACGATCATTGAACAAATTCTAAGGTTGGAAAATTAAATAAGCGAAAGCCTTCAAACTAGTTTCATAACGACCGGACGTTGAAGGAAGCGCGAAGCGAAGTGTGAGGTCAATGTGACGTCCCATGATGATGTATGATGCATCAACATGACGTTTACGTAGAGTTGCACTAAATGTTTTCTAAACTTCAGTGGAAAGAATTTTTGTCGATCAGACACTGACTATGTTTAAATTCTTAAAACATCTGAGAAAACTGAAGAGGGGAAGCAAAATGTGACACTGACAGACAAGCCAGACGTACGGCACATGTACAGAAGGCGAGGCACACCCTCTGATGCAAACTGGACAATTATCGTGCGTGTCACGTATAAGGCATCAGATGTAATACATGTAGCTAACCAAATGTTCTTGTACTGCAGTCTTTCTTGTAACAGGTATTGGAAATTGTCAGAAACCTGATGATTTTATGACTGAATAAGTTTCGATACGGAGACGAGAGAGAGAGAGAGAGAGAGAGAGAGAGAGAGAGAGAGAGAGAGAGAGAGAGAGAGAGAGAGAGAGAGAGAGAGAGAGAGAGAGAGAGACAGAGACAGAGAGACAGAGAGGAGACCAAACTAGAGTCGGTACTCACCCCACCATGTAGTAGTAGTAGTAGTAGTAGAATCATTTATTATAGTGACATGAGGTAAACAGACTACCGCAAAAAACAAAACAATTTACATTACACAACCTCCCAGCCAAATAGGCTTATATGTCACCTAAAGTGAAATAAAACATAATTAGAACAGATTGAGGAGCTTTTTTACAATAATGAAAATATCATTTACAAGGCAAAAATAAGAGTTATGAATTAATGTACAAGTTGTCCCTTCTCCTTAAAAATGCTTTCTCAATAAATCTGGTCATTTTCCGCACTTTTCTTGCTACCAAGTACCTTCGTTTTTCGTTTTCAGGTAAGTCAGTGTACTCATCTCCAAAATCAAAAAAGGAAACCCGAAGGTCATTGTAAAAACTACAGTGCAAAAGAAAATGAACTTCATTTTCGACGACATCGTCATGGCAGAGGGTGCAAACTCTTTCAGATATCGGTTCCCCTCTGAATCGTCCAGTTTCTATACGAAGGGGCAATACACCTGATCTGAACTGAGCCATGAAAGAACGTTGACTTCTTGATAAATTCATGTACACATAGGGTTCAACACCGTAACTAGTTTTGAAAATTCTATATGTTCTTAATTTTGGTTTATGATGCACCGTTTCTGACCAAGCTTGCTCTAAATTAATTCTTAGTTTACGTTCTACATTTTTAGATCAATTGGCAACAGAAAATCAGTTTCAGTATCTATATTTAAATCATCAAATATAGTGCCTAATTCTGAAGACCAGTTAGAATTTCCGAGACTAAAATCCCACAAAAATATTTTCTTGGTCAGCCTATTTTCATCAAGTTGAAGTAAGTGATTCCAGTATCTAATCATCGAAATGTGTCTACGAACTCTACACGAATGCCAACCAGTATCGCCAGTCAATGCATGTATTGGGGTAAACCTATTAACACCGAGAAAATATCGCAAGGCTCGGTTTTGTATCGTATCACATCTTTCATGTTTTCCAAAACCCCAAACCGTGCGGGCCGCTGAACAGTAATCAAGTATAGGGGATACACATGAATCAAAAAGCTTGGAATAGCTACTAAAACCCATATTCTTAAGTACTTTAAACTTCGAGTTTACAGCACCAAGGGCTCTACTGGCAGAATCCGCAAGACTAGATGATGTAATCGAAAAATCCAAGTGTTCATTCAGTGTTACTCCTAGGTACTTATATTGATCTACATAATGCAAAATATTTCTACCAATATGAAATTCAAAATCACTTCTTACATGACTCTTTTTACGAAAATGAACCACTTTCGATTTTACATCATTTACAGATAACCTCCACTTACAGCACCAATCATAGACAAAATCAAGCATTGACTGCATATCTACTTCGTTGTCTGATATCAACGCAATGTCGTCAGCATAAAGCAGCAACGGCACATAATCTTCACCAATCTTGACACCTTTCTGCATTGATTTCAAGTCAGTTGCCAAGTCATTTATAAATAAACTAAACAAAGTGGGGGACAAGTTATCACCCTGACGAACTCCAATATTCGTTTCAAACCAATCCGTGTATAAAGAGTTGATTTTTACACAAGCATTAGTATTGTGATACATAGCTTTGATACTGTTGTACATCTTACCATCAACTCCGTTTACTAACAGTTTATACATTAAAGAGTCCCTGTTTACATAATCAAAAGCTTTCTTTAAATCGATAAAAGTAACAAATGTAGATAAACCATTGACTAATCTATTCCTTAAGATTGATGACAGAACAAAGATATGATCTTGACATGATCTATTTCTTCGAAATCCATTTTGTTCATCAACCAGGATGTTATTGTCTTCGAGATAGCATAGCAATCGCGAGTTTAACAAGGCACTATACAACTTAGCTACAGAAGATTGTAGACTAATACCTCTGTAATTTAGTGGGATTCTGTTATCCTTTGTTGTATCTTTTGGAATGGGTGAAATAATGGCCCTTCTCCACACATCAGGGATCTTACCAGAGTCAAAACACAATTGAAAAAGTTGATGTAGAACAGAAATGGCCTCATCGTTCTGCAACACTTCGTAAGGAATTTTGTCAACTCCTACTGTTTTACCCTTCTTTGCCTTCATAACTATTTTTCTAACGTCTTCTAAAGTAAAATTCCTATTCAATAAATAGTTGCATTCATATAATGGATCATCCATATGTCCTTCTAACACTTGTTTATGATCATTCATTCTCTCAAAAAAGTTATCGTCAAAATTAGCATTAATAGGGTTTTTATACAATGTGGAATATTCTTGGCACCAAATGTTGAGAACGTCCTTGGTTGAACATGAAATATTTCCCAGATCATCATATACTTCCATCGGAATTGGTTTACTTTTCGTTTGTCCGAGTCGTTTTAATTTATCCCAAAATTGACGAGGATCGTGAAGACATGACGCTTCAATGTCATCAACTACCGAACTCCTATACTGTCTTTCATGAAATCGCAGTCTTTTGTCGAATAGAAACCGCGACATATGCACTTTTGTGATTTTGAAACGATAAAGAATGTTAATATGAATATTGGGACGATTGGAAATCGGACGATGTGAATCGTAATCGAATATCTCAGACCATCCACAATATATGTCGTGTTGACTTAGGCGATCCCAGAAACCATTCTTAGTTTACCCCTTTCACATATATTATCAACCATGCTAATGTTTTGAAACAAATCTCAATTAACAGGTAATTTAGCGCTTGAAAGATGGCGACGTCCATACCCCCCCGGCTGCACATATTTTAATATGCAATTATACATTACCCCCTCCCCATACACGTCAGAGAAGTACAGTATGGTACACTATATGACACACTGTAAGCTAACAGTGGAAATCAACTTCAGTGTCCATACATATCAGACATAGAGATTTCTTTACAAATGGATGTGGGCTCATTGGGCTGTAACCTGTACTTGGAAAAACTTAACCAGCAGAGTTTTCTTTTTGAATCCTATGTCTTGACAGAAACGGCACCCCCCTTCGATAACTAGTGGGGAGGGTGTGTCCCCCTCCCACAGTAGGCAATTTTTTGAAAAATAAGGACATGTAGGAGGCCATTTAGCGGCATAATATTTCAAACCATACACATTATTGGAAGCCATAAAGTGCTTGAAAATTGTCTTCAATACCCAAATTGTACTCTCATTAAATTATTTTACAACTGTATTACCTACGCTTTAACTAATACATAGATATTTTGGCAGACACATACATTCGTTTGGCCATTGGCTGCCTAATAATTAAATGTGTGGTAGGTAAATGAAGTGAACAATTTTGCAAAGTACAAGGTAAACGATTGCTCCTGTGGTTTGAATGTTCAACAAAGTCTCCACACAGAGAGATAGAGCAAGAGAGAAGGAGACATACGGAGACGAGAGAGAGAGGGGGGAGACGGGAGAGAGAGAGAGAGAGAGAGAGAGAGAGAGAGAGAGAGAGAGAGAGAGAGAGAGAGAGAGAGAGAGAGAGAGAGAGAGAGAGAGAGAGAGAGAGAGAGAGAGAGAGAGAGAGAGAGAGAGAGAGAGAGGCATACACTTATACAAATGTAAATTTACTTGGTAAACAACTGCTCCTGAGGTTTAATTTTGGTTCAAATCATGAGCAGAATATTCGGGGGCCCTTTCAGACCATCACAATTGTCATGCCCCCCTCCCTTTGAACCTCAATTTTGTTCATGCCCCCCCCCCCCCGTAAATTCTGACTCCAGCATAATTTCAAGATTATTCCGAGCTCGGTATTACAGGCATTCGACTAGAGTCTTTATACCTCAAAGATATACAACAGTCCATTTCTGTACAAGGCATATCAGAAACCAAACATTTGCAGTGTGGAGTGCCACAAAACCCTGTGCTTGGTCCACTCTTACACGCGTATGTTGTCTATACACATCACCACTTGGAAAGCTAATCCGACATCAAAATCTCAATATGCAACAACATGCAGACGACAACCAGATTTACCAATATATTTCCCCAATCACATACGTCAACTACAGTAACTAAGATGGAAACTGTTGCACATGACCCAAAATAAGCTAGTTTAATGATGGCAAAACCGAGGTCCTCCTTATCACGTGTCAGTTCAACAGGCTTCCTCGTCTCATGAACCACATCAACATTGGATCGTCTTCTGTGCAGTTAGTGGATTCAGCATGTACCATTTGTGTAACAATTGATGACCGTTATAACCTCAAGAAGCACATCTCGTTGACATGTAGATCAGTTCTTTTTCACCCCCGAACAATAGGTCGCATCATTGACAGTGGAGGGGGACCCTCCACTGTCTATGGTCGCATACGCCAGTATCTTACAAACGGAGTTTGTCAGAACCTTGGTCATGCACTTATATCATCGAAACCTGACTACTGAATGGCCCTTCTGTATGGGCTGCCAGCTAAAAACATTGTCCCTCTTCAACATGCCCAAAATACAGAAGCTAGGATTGTGTCAGGTACAAAGAAAACAGATCACGTCACATCGGTTCTTTCAATAACACAGTTTAGTTAGAAATCACACTGGCGTCAAGTGCAGTTACATAATATACCAGTAGGTAGGGCCTACATGTACATGTAGTCTCAGGTCACTACATTGTGGTCTGAGATGTAGTTTACACCACTATGACCTAAGAACTTGAACCAGGGCTGAGGAGAAGTGGTCTGAGGTTAAATTTTTGCAGCTCTCGTTCAGCAATCTCAAAACATTTCAGCCTACTTCCCGTAATGAACACTTGTCAAGCATTTTTGTAGCTCCCATACTCAAAGACTACATATATGTTTATATACGACTCAAAATATAACACTGAAATTTACTTTGAACACGTTCAGTTTCAGTAGACGTATTAAAACCCAAAATCTCCACCGTATAATTTAATATCGGTAATAGTTTACAGTCAAAAACTTTTAAATTTAGTTTTGACTAGGAGGTCCCCAAGTTTTGCAAGTTGACTCATGACCGCAATCATTGCTTTACTCGCTTGAGCTGCAAGCGCTAAATACCATAGACCACTGCTTGACATAATCACGCCTAGATATTCATAAAAAGCGAACAACGTCGAGTTTATGACCACCAATAACCACTTTTCAATTTTCTTAAGAATTTCATCTCTTAGTAAATACAATAATTTTAGTTTTGACATACATGTAATTTACTTTCAAAAGACAATGTTAGAAACCCCTACCCCATTGATTCCTGTGGGAACATGCCTTTCGTGAAGAAAAAATGGTTACATAACATGTCTACAAGAATTGTTGGAGAATGTCTATGTAGAATGCCACACTGATCCCATATCCACACCTTGAGTTTTATTTTTATTGTTCTTCAATGATCTCCTTCAAAGTAATAGTCTGGATGCCAATATGGTTTCTAACTAAACCACGTCTAGCCAAAAGCCCCTCAAATAGCACAAAAAGTTGTTCACCCAATCAGTGAAACCTAAATGTTTTGGTGATGTAAACAGTATATAAGTAGCATCATGAGCTGACAAATATACCACATTTGAACATTACTGTCCCAATAAACACTAACTTTATGAGGGACTGTGTTATTGGTTAGAGTTTTGTGATTTATTAACAAAGACATGATGTTAATGACTGTGTGGGTGGCTGTAAATGAATTTTAAATTGCATCTCATGCATTTCAAGACTTCTAGAGTAACGACTCTGACTATACTGTGAGTGGAGGTATAAATGGTAATGATACAGTATAGGAACTAGACTATCAAAGTAATTACCTTGTCCAAAAGACTACAGTCGGATATTAATCTCACCATTAATGCCTGAATTTATGTCTATCAAGGTGGATCTGATAAGATCATGGAAATCGAGAAACTTTCATCACTTTGGACTTGAGCATTGAATACATTTGTGAAGTACTCAGACCATGATTCATGTTTTTTTTTAGAGATTAATTCCACTAGATCGTCCACTAAATCGTCCACGAAAACAAATGCATTCTATCATTCCACCATGTCACTCAACAACGCGCATCACATCCGGGTACCAGTTTTTCTGTGAGTTCGAATTCTATCACTTGAATTTCCGTTATTTAGTCGTCTGAAGATCGTAACGGCCTCCGTACCATAACTTGTGTACTTTGTGTAAATACAGCTCTACTTCTCAGTATTGAGCACCTTTCCTTCAGTTTATGACTTACCTCTTATTTTATATATATATATATATATATATATATATATATATATATATATATATATATATATATATATATATATATATATATATATATATATATATATATAACCATTGCTCGGTTGACGGCAACGCGGTCAAAGATATCGGGTTCTTTGCACAATACACGTGTATATAGAAATGATGTCCCTTAAATTTCCCCTCTTTTCATTCTTGCTCTTTTCAACTACAATATAGATTTTGATAATTTCCATAGGTCTCACGAGATATACTCTTCAAGGAAAAACAAGTTCGTGTCGGGGTTTGACACGAGAATAGTCTGTGCTTGGAGTAATTATACTGTCAGTATAATTTCTCAAAGGTATGTGTTATCGTGGAAGTTTAAACATTATTTATACTTTAATGGTGTTATAGATTTTGACCCAAGCTATGCATGCCACGGTCACAAGCTATATTGCGTCAGATCGATTTGCCAAACAAGTTTGCCAGAATTAACGCATCCCATCAAACCATGGACCCTCCACAAAGGTTGAGTGTCTATGGTCAAACAAATGACAGGTCGCAGAAACTATGGTCATGGAAGTATGAACGTCGTTTATACTTCTACGCCGTGACATACAATGAGCGCAGTGCCATGATTGACCGGATTATTCAGTGTCGACAATCCCAGTTAATATAATCCCAAAGGCAAACTTGTTTTATTTACCACCTTGCCAAGCAACACAGGGTGGTGGCGAGGCGAAGTTGTAATGTACTGTCGCTTTGATATTCACGATTTTGGAAAGGAAATAGATAACATCGGGTTAGATCTTGAGAGTAAATAAGAAGAAAAGAAGAGTTAATTTGAAATCAGTGATAAACGAGTTGTCTATTTTTAAGAAACTAAATATAAGGAAAGCTATGGGTCCTGATAACATATGTGGTAGGTTACTGAATGTCTATGCATCGCAGTTAGCTAGTGTTTCCAGTAGATTGTTCAATTGGTCGTACAATGATCATACGATATCAACCATTTGGAAAACATCTACCATCTGTCCGGTCCCTAAAAACTTCCAAGGCATCGTCCTGTAGCACTGACTTCCATTGTGATGAAATGCTTCGAGCGTATTTTACTTTGTCAAAACCCACAAAAACATTCACACCTTGACCCATACCAATTTACATATTAAAGTAATAGAGGTACTGATAATGCAACTCTCACATTACTTCACGATGCGTATACACATCTTGAAAAACCAAGTTCATTTGTAAGACTATTGGTTATTGATTTTTCATCAGTCGTTAACAGAAGTCAACCAAACATGATGGCTCATAAACTTAGTTATTTAAACGTTAACCCCAAACTCATCCTCTGGATAATGGATTTTCTTGTCAACCTTTCCCAGTTTGTTCGCTACCAAAAATTAAGTTCAGCCTTCCATTCAACATTTAGGGGTGCCTCACAGAGCACGATACTCTCACACAAACTATTTACACTTTACACAAATGACTGCTCATCAGGTACCGATACAAATCCACTTATCAAATATTCTGATAACTCTGCATTAGTTGACCTGTCAAATTCTGACCGTACTTATTTCGATGAAGTTGATAGGTTTGTTACTTGGTGTAAAGAAAACTACTTGGACGAAAGGTCGACTTTAGGAAGAACCCTAAAGTAGTGCCCGACCTTTTTATTGACAATGTTAAAGTTGAACAGGTGACTAATATATATATATATATATATATATATATATATATATATATAGGAACAGTCTTGGATAATAAATCAAATTTTAAGGCCAACACAGATTTCATTAACAAGAAATGTCAATCTAGAGTTTACTGTCTACAACAATTGAGGGGCCTAAAATTTTGTAAATGCCAAGGTATTACAGACATTCTATCGGAGTTTTGAGTCGGTTTAACATTTTCTTTTTTGTGCTGGTTTGGTAGTCTAGGGACTAGCTACAAGAGTGTCTTGAACAAAATTGTAAATGTGTTTAGTAAAGTATTGAGTGAAAAGTAGACTAATTTGAATGAAATGTTTACATCTCGTGTACAAAACAAAGCTGGGAAAATGGTAAATGACAAAGGCCACATTATGTCCCAACACTTTGAACTCCTGCCATCAGGGAGACGATTTCGTGTCCCTAAATTCAGAACAGTCAGAACCAAATCAAGTTTTGTGCCCACTTCAACTAAATTTTAAACCAAACTAAATAATTCTATTTCAAAGACATCTGCTCTGCATTCCAGATTGGAAGAACCGCGTTTTTTTTATTGTCTTTTTTAAGTTGATGACCATTTCTGGCAAGACTTCACTCACAATTTTCTCGATTTTACTGATTTTTCTTCTTTATTAAAAAGGTTTAGGGTCGGCACCGGATTTCTAGAATGGAAGCGTTTGGGGAGTTATGTGTGATTTATTTGTTGAGAAATATCGCCGGAAGGTGGCACTTGCCGTTCCAGTGAGGAACGACTAGTGCCACCACGGTAGTACTCGACAATTCGATGGACCACGGCCAAGTCCGCCATTCACAATTTTCAAATCACTTGAAATAAAGCAATCTGGCAAAACTCGCCCATGTGCATTTACAATCTTGTCGCAACTAATTCTAGTAGGTAAAACCATAGACCCTCCACCCTGTCTATGGTAAAACCTAGTCGCATTCATAACTTTCATCGAGGGTAAGGTAATTTTAGTCATCAACTTCTATAAAGTCCAAAATGAAATGATAAAACATGTACATTTTGGAAATTATCCCATGTATAATGCCAGATTATAAAGTGACAAAGAGTGGTTCATCTGAGTGGATAGCTTAACCTCTTGACGATTTATAAACAATGGGAAATAGGCAGCTATCTCGATGTTCATTTTAACCTATTTTCCCAGAGAATATTTTCAGAACTGGTATCCAAATTACCAAGATCACGTTTTTCATATTTACTGATATGCCGCTTTAGTTATGGCCGGTTTTGTGAGATGTTTTGCGTGCACAATGTAAACCACAGACAAGGCATGTAAACTTCTACTTGCAAACCCGTCTATTTCAGGCTTGGCCTCTTACCACTCTTGGAGGAATTGTACTGACTCCTCCAAGACCACGTCTGACACAGTGGCCTGAAACCCATAGTCTATCGCGAGTATATTGTCTACCCTTCAAGAGACACACATTCTCTGCCAGTCACCCTTTTAAAAATACGCTTGTTAAACGTCTGCTCCTGGAGTTAAATTTGGTTCAACTCATGAGCAAAATATTTGTACGTGACTCCGGGCCCCTTTCAGACAATCCGAATTTTCACGCACGTCCCAATTCGTTTTTTTCCCGTGACAACAATTTTCTCCTGAGCCTCCCCCTACCCTAATCTAGTTCCTGACGACCGTATTCCAATTTTACACTACATCTTTACATATTACGTATAGTCAATGTCATTACTCTCGTTGCCGATGTGTTGGCAATTATATATATATATATAATATCCATAATCACAACATATTTCCTGCTCAAAGAAGAACTGTTTCAGCTTATTCCATTTCGATATAAACAGAGTCCAGGGATAAAATACCCATGTACTACTCCTTATATTACTGGCTAGGTAATGTCAACCGTAAAATAATCCAAGCACCAGCGTCCCTAAAATCCGTGAAACAGTGTCGATATTACAGTATTTTGCTGACACTTATTACTTTCTGTAACTGGTCTATATTTGTGATATCATGGTAAATATGCTTGGAATTTATGGCCTAACAAACCAGACATTACGTAGATTTGAATATTGAATCAAGAAAATCAAAAACAAAAACAAGGCCATGGCCATGGCCGGTCAGGTACTGATATTAGTACTTTAGACATCAGTGGGGGTCACACTTGGTCATTGAAACTATATTGACCGACCAAAATTCTAAACATCACGGATATATAATTTCATATCGAAATGTATGTACGGAGATTCAGGTTTTTAGACCACGTGGCTTTGACATGACATCATCAGCTATAAATTTGCAATACGAAAGTAACGTAAAACATGGATGTATCTAGTAGGGAGCAAAGTCCGCATGTCTGTATGGATGTTTGAAGATTTACTTTCGGTATATGGGAGGCATAGAGGGAAATATTTGAATAGCGTTATTTAACGTTACATAATTCATAACTGACTACTAAACTACCGTCAAGAGGATTGTTTTTCCTTCCATTTATCTGTATTAATTTTTTTTAAAGGCAGTGATGGTGACTGCCAATGCCGATAGTGAAAATATGGCCCGCACATTCTGAAGATTTTTGTATCATACAAGTTCAATGTTGTAGCTGAGAATGTGATTTATATTTATATTTATAACTCAGTAGAATGGGTACCGGTACTGATGCGAGGGATGTGAACCAACCTTTGTGTTGCGTGCTTTTTAATATCACCGTGTGTGTGTGTGTGTGTGTGTGTGTGTGTGTGTGTGTGTGTGTTGTTTGTTTGTTTGTTTGTTTGTAATGTAGATTCGTCGTTGATATACTGCTACTAGATCAGACCGTGGGTTATACTTCCATGATCAGAACATGACCAGACACAACTCTCCACGGCACCATTTTGGTTTTGCAACTTTGATTACTTTGTTTTGAATAGCTTTTGTCAAGTTCTTGACTTTCCTGATATGACAATAAAGCAAGGGCGGTGAAATATTATTATAGTAGTCCTTCAAAAAACAAGACAATTTTGAAACTTTTAGTGGAAAATGTTAGTGAAGACACAGTTTACCCGCATAAATTAACTAACAAAAGACAAAAGAAATGTACACATGGTTCATTTTCTAGGTGTCGACCTCATGAATATGCACCAAGATTTAGAACCGAGTCAGCTTTAAATGCGTTCACACCTCCAAATCTGGTCTGGACAATATTGTCTGGGCTTAGTCACCCTTTTATGCGGACTACAGAGCGGCCCTGGTGCGGACTATTTCTGCCACCTATTAATGCCTGAAAGTCAAGTGGCATATGCTGAGGTTGTGTACAACCAGCAACCCATAACATTTTAGCAATCTACAGTTCTACCTCAGTATGGCTATTAGCCATGCTAGGTAGTTACTATAATGATTAATATAATGGTTGTCTTGGTAAAAGTTGTCGACCCCCCCCCCAAAAAAAAAAAAAAAGAAAAGAAAAAAAGAAAAAAAAAATTTCAACAAAACATTCTATGATATTGAAAGCGCTCCTGGCATGTAATTCCATAGAACAGTTTCCTGTAGGGAATGGCAGCGATTTCATTCAAACTCAAAGACAGAGATGTTGCTAACCAACGTGAACAGCCATAAAAAATTGTATGTGAATGAGTATGACTCTGAGATCCCGCTAACGGTTTCATTGTTGTCGGTCTAACCAGAGACACTGGAGAACTTCACTGTCTATGATCTAATAGTATTGCTCAGTGTGAAAACTGTGCAAAGCGTTACTATTTTGGCGTTGTATTTTCGCACATTTTTGGTTCACAAGGGTCCAATAATTTAAGCTTGAGTTAGGAAATAGGCCTGTTAAAAAAATTGTGTTGTTCCGATTAGGCAAAATAAATAAATAGGTGGGGTAGGTAGATTTATTTTTATTCATGTGCGAGTGTCTAATTCTGGTTTTCCATTTTTTCCAAATGATCTCTGTGTTATTGGCTTCTTTCCATTAGATGTACAACCATTACAGATTGGAGGAACAGTTTTATATTGTCTTTTTAAGTTGATGTCAGTTTCTGCATCCACTATGTCTCGTGAGACTTCACAATTGTTGCGATTTTGTTAGTTTTTCAAGAACACGTAAAAAAAGTTAAGGGTCGGCAGTGAAAAACTAGGTGGGTCGGGTAACAGAAACCAAACAGTTATTTTTTAGGCCTAAGGCATAACGTAGCATATAAATCTACCCAACCTGCGCGAGCAAGATCTGCATCGGTCAATGTAATATTTACATGGTCTATTACAATTTGGTAAAGTGTACCATTGTATATACTTGTGCGAGACGTAAAAAACATCATGCCGTCTAATTGTATGAAACGATTTAGTCACTATGGTTTTGAAGTCAGTGAGATAATGTTTGTGAAGTACCCGGTATCGTGATGTTATCGCTTGTATAGAAAAACCATCACTGAGGCAAAATCTCACTTTTATCATCATTCATTTTTTAAAGTCTTCAATCATGCCAATTAAAAATATCGATACTGCAGTCATTTATGTGACTTTTTTTCCAAAAATGTTTATCGTGCATCTCGATTATATTTTTTTTCGTCTTCGTAACATCTTTTTTTTTTAATTGTGCCAAAAGTAGTAGCTACCACATATAGAACAGTGGAAAAATACAGAATGAGACTCAGAAATGTAAAATCATTTACTTCAATGTCCAAAATGCGGACATCAGAAAATGATGCATGCACGTTGTGATGGACTCGTGATTAGCTCTAGTCCAGATGCCAATTGGTATCTAACTAAACCATAGACAATAGAGAGGGTCCTCTCTATTTTCTATGACTAAACCAAGTTTAGTGAGTGGAGGTGTAAATGGTAACGATACTGTTTAGGAACACGGTGATAGGAACTAGACGAGATTAGCACTGATCGACAACACACGCTCCGCGAACTCCAGCAACGAGGCCTGGTGGGGTATACAGAGACTTGTCAGAGTTGTCGGAGCTACTGTTCATGTACATATAAGTTCCACGTATTCTCAATTTATTTCGTGCTGGATAGAAAACAGTCAGTATAGTCCTTGTGTTCTCCAGTGTATAGCCGATGGATTGGATAGTGAGAGTCATGATATGTGTGATACATTGTAGTTTATACACCAGAACTGAATTTTAGACTGATCCCGTCGGCATCTTCAGAGAAAGCATCAAGCGGGTACCACAATAAACTGAAAACGTAACGACTATAAGCATAACTATAAGTTTTAATTTACATGGAACTACGGTCATATTTGATAAGCTTATCCCCCACTTCCACATATGGTCTCATACCCCTTGGTCAGCGAAAAGCCAATCATGTTCATGTCCGGACATACGAGTTATAAATGGGGCGGTCATATGGGTTAAGTTAGGGTGGAATATAATATATGGAAAAAGTCTGATTGATACTGGCTGTGATGGGTAGTAGAGCATTTTTTAATTGTCAAAAACAGGGTTGGGGGCCGAATGATATGATTCAAAACGTCATGATTTTCTGGTATATCTTTGTTGTCATGTTGTGTGTCCAGTTGAGGATGGCTGTCTTTGACTGGCAAGTTAAGCTACAACAGTAAGTGACTGATTTTGAAAGCAAAGAAAGTGGAAGAACATTGGTGTTAGTTAAAAAACTATTGTTATTAAAGATAAACAAGTAAACACAGCAAAACAATTGAGAGTCGGTACGGAAAAGAACAGATGACCACAGGAAGGTGTTCAGCTGTTCTTCATTGTTCTTTGCAATTTGACGACCGGGCGAGGCCTTGAGTAAGTCCAGAAGTTAGAGCAGTCAGTACGTCGCCATTGATAAGGCCAAATGTTTTTGGCAGTATATTAGGTTGTCATTGAGTAGCTAGCTGTTTATCAGTAAACGTTTGTAGTCGTTTAGGTGTGAGCCATTCACTGGTAATGACTGACATTTTTCCCTACTTGGTCGCAACCTCACCTACAAATTAATTGTATATGGTATTAATTGTATTAACTGTCATACTCTACTGCTTTTCTACCACTAAGACTGTCCCCTGGCGTAAGGACAAGCAATGTGCACTGTCAAAAGTGATTCTCACGTGACCCCTTCGCAGGTGGCAAGAAATGAACAGAAATCAATAAACCCATACCTTGATTGACATTACCCACTATACAAAGAAGAAGTTGAAATAATTGAACTTGAAATGCCTTTTGCAGGCCGATAATGTAGGACAAAGAGGACGTAGTGCTGTTACTTTCTACTACGCAAAAACCACAGACAACTAACACAACAACACTGTAATACTTATGCCGGTAGGATTTAAATAGATTGCTGTGTGAAAATTTCAGCTAATGACCAATTTGCACTTCAGTAAAATTGGTATCGCTGAAAGTTAAACGCGATACAAAAAATACAAATAATACCTCTACCTATTGGTTTTGTTAAAAACAGAATCTTTGCATGGAAGGTGGTATGTCGTCAACTTAAAGCTAAAAAAATGACAAAATAAAACGAAGTGAGGGCAGTTAACAATCACCACATTGTAAGTGTCAAAGAGATGACACCTTCCTATAACCCCCACCTTGCTTGCTACAAAGTTCACAACCTTGTAGATAATCTTTGAAGTTTCGCAGTTGTACTTCTAACACTAGTAGAAAAAATAGTACAGTTTACGACATTTTCCGTACTATAGTTCAGATTGAGTTCAATTCTGTACTTTTATGCTGATGAGGTGGACGTTTCTGTACTTTCCCATTAGCGCCTGTCTAATCGGATTATACTCGATCTGAAAAATAGTTCAGATTGCGAGTCGGAAGTGATTTGAATACATTTGCATTTAGTTCAGAATATATTCATGAGTTCACCCCGATAACCGGGCAGTAAACAAATGAATATTCAAATCTACGGTGCTTGCAATCAATACGTACATAAACGCTATACGTGTAGCTAGTGTATTCGATACATATGTATGTATATAAGCAGGCTTATGATATGAACTACATGGTTAGGACGTACGTAGATTGTAATATCACAGGGCTCATTTTGAAATAAATGTTCGTAGTACGCCTTTTCATTATGCACTACATACCGCCACCACTAAACGTGTTTCACATTTCTACGCGTTTGATGCATAGTAATACAGATTTAGATGACATGACAATCGTTTCCAATAATAGTTTAAAATTGGGCCACAAATATTGCTAGTGTATGGAGCTTCTTAACAAACCTGACCGGCCAATAGCGTCAACAAACTCACAGTAGAGACGTGCTGACAGATTTGAGTCTGTGGACATTATTTCTAGCTAAGTAAAATTGAGTGACTATTGGGAATATTATATGGCATCCATGTCGTCTATAGTTTCTGACTGACCGTGTTATGTACAACGTAACGCTGAACGAAATACGGTCCATCAGGAATTAACTAGACTAACCTCTATGGGAATAGTATTCTTGTCCATGTGTCGTTTATAGAACAATTAAGTGTTAGGGTGTGATCTTCACAGTAATAAACAAGCCTTTAGAAGAACAACAGGTATTCACGCCTCAAATATCTTGGGCATCATCCAAATTACGATCATGAGCACCAAAGTAAAGGAAATACTTAATGACGTTCGGCATGCAGAAACCCCCCCCCCCCCCGGGCCCGTACCTATGGGTACATGCCCGGCATCCATGTAACTGTTATATCACTCTACGTGACGATTCTGAGGGCCCTCATCTCTTATTCTCTTGTTTTATTTCAATGTGGTATACTCATAACTCCTGTTTTTATAGTATAACTGTACAATTGGCTTCGATCAGTGCATTCCAGATTTTCATGAGTCATGAGTGCACATTGCACAGATATCTGCAGAATACTTAAAAGGATTATGGGTAATGTATGCATATGCGGGAAAAACAAACTGCTGTAAGGAGCATAGTCTCGCTGCCAGACTCGAGACTATCGTCCCTAATCTGTTTACCGAGCGGCGCAGCCGCGAGAATAGAGGGGGACTGGTCCCGCTCTTCTCGCGGCTGCGCCGCTCGGTAAACAGATTAGGGACGATAGTCTCGAGTCTGGCAGCGAGACTATAAGGAGCACTGACTTTGCCCTCATATCTTCATCCCATTTTGCACTGAAGAAGTTTCACATGGCTCTCATATTTCATATATACTCTTTCTAAATATATGGTGATGCAACATGAGTAAAAATAACTGGGGTTAACTAAGTTTGGTAGTCAATATAGCAGGTTTACCATCAAACTGACGCAAAATTTGTTTCAAATTTGTCTAGTAAAAACCGTTGGCCCAGTTGTCGATTAGGCTTACAAGTTACACAAAGCATGATAAGACACTGTGAATGGTGCAAATAAACAACGTGCGAAATGCCAAATACCAAATGCAAACAATACAAGCGAACAAAAGGGCCTGTATGCACTCTAATAGCCCGATATTTTGCCTAAAATCAGGCTCACATGTGCGAACGGTGTGTTTTTGACGTACCTAGTAGGCAGTGATGTAGATAATAGCCGGTTACCGGTCACAACGCCCAGCTATAACTTATAAGTATAACAGTTGTGGGACCGGCTTAGGAAAGTTAAAGTTTTGCAGCTCTCGTTCAGCAATCTCAAAACATTTCAGCCTACTTCCCGTAATGAACACTTGTCAAGCATTTTTGTAGCTCCCATACTCAAAGACTACATATATCAAACCTGACGATCATTGAACAAATTCTAAGGTTGGAAAATTAAATAAGAGTTGCCCGGGAGTTCTAATAGCAAGTAAAATACCCAAAGTGTAAACAAAAAGATAAATTAATTCATAATTATTTGGAAAACATTAGACGAGTACGCAGTAAAACAAGACTGGCCACGCTATCGCTAGCGAAAGCCTTCGAACTAGTTTCATAACGACCGGACGTTGAAGGAAGCGCGAAGCGAAGTGTGAGGTCAATGTGACGTCTCATGATGATGTATGATGCATCAACATGACGTTTACGTAGAGTTGCACTAAATGTTTTCTAAACTTCAGTGGAAAGAATTTTTGTCGATCAGACACTGACTATGTTTAAATTCTTAAAACATCTGAGAAAAGTGAAGAGGGGAAGCAAAATGTGACACTGATAGACAAGCCAGACGTACGGCACATGTACAGAAGGCGAGGCACACCCTCTGATGCAAACTGGACAATTATCGTGCGTGTCACGTATAAGGCATCAGATGTAATACATGTAGCTAACCAAATATTCTTGTACTGCAGTCTTTCTTGTAACAGGTATTGGAAATTGTCAGAAACCTGATGATTTTATGACTGAATAAGTTTCGATACGGAGACGAGAGAGAGGGGGAGACGGGAGAGAGAGAGAGAGAGAGAGAGAGAGAGAGAGAGAGAGAGAGAGAGAGAGAGAGAGAGAGAGAGAGAGAGAGAGAGAGAGAGAGAGAGAGAGAGAGAGAGAGAGAGCGGAGACCAAACTAGAGTCGGTACTCACCCCACCACGACATATGCATTTTTGTGATTTTGAAACGATAAAGAATGTTAATATGGATATTGGGACGATTGGAAATCGGACGATGTGAATCGTAATCGAATATCTCAGACCATCCACAATATATGTCGTGTTGACTTAGGCGATCCCAGAAACCATTCTTAGTTTACCCCTTTCACATATATTATCAACCATGCTAATGTTTTGAAACAAATCTCGATTAACAGGTAATTTAGCGCTTGAAAGATGGCGACGTCCATACCCCCCCCCGGCTGCACATATTTTAATATGCAATTATACATTACCCCCTCCCCATACACGTCAGAGAAGTACAGTATGGTACACTATATGACACACTGTAAGCTAACAGTGGAAATCAACTTCAGTGTCCATACATATCAGACATAGAGATTTCTTTACAAATGGATGTGGGCTCATTGGGCTGTAACCTGTACTTGGAAAAACTTAACCAGCAGAGTTTTCTTTTTGAATCCTATGTCTTGACAGAAACGGCACCCCCCTTCGATAACTAGTGGGGAGGGTGTGTCCCCCTCCCACAGTAGGCAATCGTTTGAAAAATAAGGACATGTAGGAGGCCATTTAGCGGCATAATATTTCAAACCATACACATTATTGGAAGCCATAAAGTACTTGAAAATTGTCTTCAATACCCAAATTGTACTCTCATTAAATTATTTTACAACTGTATTACCTACGCTTTAACTAATACATAGATATTTTGGCAGACACACACATTCGTTTGGCCATTGGCTGCCTAATAATTAAATGTGTGGTAGGTAAATGAAGTGAACAATTTTGCAAAGTACAAGGTAAACGATTGCTCCTGTGGTTTGAATGTTCAACAAAGTCTCCACACAGAGAGATAGAGCAAGAGAGAAGGAGACATACGGCGATGAGAGAGAGAGAGAGAGAGAGAGAGAGAGAGAGAGAGAGAGAGAGAGAGAGAGAGAGAGAGAGAGAGAGAGGGGGGGGCATACACTTATACAAATGTAAATTTACTTGGTAAACAACTGCTCCTGAGGTTTAATTTTGGTTCAAATCATGAGCAGAATATTCGGGGGCCCTTTCAGACCATCACAATTGTCATGCCCCCCTCCCTTTGAACCTCAATTTTGTTCATGCCCCCCCCCGTAAATTCTGACTCCAGCATAATTTCAAGTTTATTCCGAGCTCGGTATTACAGGCATTCGACTAGAGTCTTTATACCTCAAAGATATACAACAGTCCATTTCTGTACAAGGCATATCAGAAACCAAACATTTGCAGTGTGGAGTGTCACAAAACCCTGTGCTTGGTCCACTCTTACACGCGTATGCTGTCTATACACATCACCACTTGGAAAGCTAATCCGACATCAAAATCTCAATATGCAACAACATGCAGACGACAACCAGATTTACCAATATATTTCCCCAATCACATACGTCAACTACAGTAACTAAGATGGAAACTGTTGCACATGATATTAAACGACCCAAAATAAGCTAGTTTAATGATGGCAAAACCGAGGTCCTCCTTATCACGTCTCAGTTCAACAGGCTTCCTCGTCTCATGAACCACATCAACATGGGATCGTCTTCTGTGCAGTTAGTGGATTCAGCATGTACCATTTGTGTAACAATTGATGACCGTTATAACCTCAAGAAGCACATCTCGTTGACATGTAGATCAGTTCTTTTTCACCCCCGAACAATAGGTCGCACATTGACAGTGGAGGGGGCCCCTCCACTGTCTATGGTCGCATACACCAGTATCTTACAAACGGAGTTTGTCAGAACCTTGGTCATGCACTTATATCATCGATACCTGACTACTGAATGGCCCTTCTGTATGGGCTGCCAGCTAAAAACATTGTCCCTCTTGAACATGCCCAAAATACAGCAGCTAGGATTGTGTCAGGTACAAAGAAAACAGATGACGTCACATCGGTTCTTTCAATAACACAGTTTAGTTAGAAATCACACTGGCGTCAAGTGCAGTTACATAATATACCAGTAGGTAGGGCCTACATGTACATGTAGTCTCAGGTCACTACATTGTGGTCTGAGATGTAGTTTACACCACTATGACCTAAGAACTTGAACCAGGGCTGAGGAGAAGTGGTCTGAGGTTAAAGTTTTGCAGCTCTCGTTCAGCAATCTCAAAACATTTCAGCCTACTTCCCGTAATGAACACTTGTCAAGCATTTTTGTAGCTCCCATACTCAAAGACTACATATATGTTTATATACGACTCAAAATATAACACTGAAATTTACTTTGAACATGTTCAGTTTCAGTAGACCTATTAAAACCCAAAATCTCCACTGTATAATTTAATATCGGTAATAGTTTACAGTCAAAAACTTTTAAATTTAGTTTTGACTAGGAGGTCCCCAAGTTTTGCAAGTTGACTCATGACCGCAATCATTGCTTTACTCGCTTGAGCTGACGAGCTTCTGTACATCAACATCTCCTGACGAGTGATTTACTCACGAAACAGGCTTGTAGAGACGAAAAACCCGACTTGATTTTCTTCTACCCTCAACATATATATATATATATATATATATATATATATATATATATATATATATATATATATATATATATATATATATATATTACCATTGCTCGGTTGACGGCAACGCGGTCAAAGATATCGGGTTCTTTGCACAATACACGTGTATATAGAAATGATGTCCCTTAAATTTCCCCTCTTTTCATTCTTGCTCTTTTCAACTACAATATAGATTTTGATAATTTCCATAGGTCTCACGAGATATACTCTTCAAGGAAAAACAAGTTCGTGTCGGGGTTTGACACGAGAATAGTCTGTGCTTGGAGTAATTATACTGTCAGTATAATTTCTCAAAGGTATGTGTTATCGTGGAAGTTTAAACATTATTTATACTTTAATGGTGTTATAGATTTTGACCCAAGCTATGCATGCCACGGTCACAAGCTATATTGCGTCAGATCGATTTGCCAAACAAGTTTGCCAGAATTAACGCATCCCATCAAACCATGGACCCTCCACAAAGGTGGAGTGTCTATGGTCAAACAAATGACAGGTCGCAGAAACTATGGTCATGGAAGTATGAACGTCGTTTATACTTGTACGCCGTGACATACAATGAGCGCAGTGCCATGATTGACCGGATTATTCAGTGTCGACAATCCCAGTTAATATAATCCAAAAGGCAAACTTGTTTTATTTACCACCTTGCCAAGCAACACAGGGTGGTGGCGAGGCGAAGTTGTAATGTACTGTCGCTTTGATATTCACGATTTTGGAAAGGAAATAGATAACATCGGGTTAGATCTTGAGAGTAAATAAGAAGAAAAGAAGAGTTAATTTGAAATCAGTGATAAACGAGTTGTCTATTTTTAAGA
Organism: Glandiceps talaboti; assembly: GCF_964340395.1. Lineage (NCBI taxonomy): Eukaryota > Metazoa > Hemichordata > Enteropneusta > Spengelidae > Glandiceps > Glandiceps talaboti. The sequence continues at coordinate 9,618,639 of NC_135551.1, forward strand.
AACTAAATATAAGGAAAGCTATGGGTCCTGATAACATATGTGGTAGGTTACTGAATGTCTATGCATCGCAGTTAGCTAGTGTTTCCAGTAGATTGTTCAATTGGTCGTACAATGATCATACGATATCAACCATTTGGAAAACATCTACCATCTGTCCGGTCCCTAAAAACTTCCAAGGCATCGTCCTGTAGCACTGACTTCCATTGTGATGAAATGCTTCGAGCGTATTTTACTTTGTCAAAACCCACAAAAACATTCACACCTTGACCCATACCAATTTACATATTAAAGTAATAGAGGTACTGATAATGCAAGTCTCACATTACTTCACGATGCGTATACACATCTTGAAAAACCAAGTTCATTTGTAAGACTATTGGTTATTGATTTTTCATCAGTCGTTAACAGAAGTCAACCAAACATGATGGCTCATAAACTTAGTTATTTAAACGTTAACCCCAAACTCATCCTCTGGATAATGGATTTTCTTGTCAACCTTTCCCAGTTTGTTCGCTACCAAAAATTAAGTTCAGCCTTCCATTCAACATTTAGGGGTGCCTCACAGAGCACGATACTCTCACACAAACTATTTACACTTTACACAAATGACTGCTCATCAGGTACCGATACAAATCCACTTATCAAATATTCTGATAACTCTGCATTAGTTGACCTGTCAAATTCTGACCGTACTTATTTCGATGAAGTTGATAGGTTTGTTACTTGGTGTAAAGAAAACTACTTGGACGAAAGGTCGACTTTAGGAAGAACCCTAAAGTAGTGCCCGACCTTTTTATTGACAATGTTAAAGTTGAACAGGTGACTAAATATATATATATATATATATATATATATATATATATATATATATATATATATATATATATATAGGAACAGTCTTGGATAATAAATCAAATGTTAAGGCCAACACAGATTTCATTAACAAGAAATGTCAATCTAGAGTTTACTGTCTACAACAATTGAGGGGCCTAAAATTTTGTAAATGCCAAGGTATTACAGACATTCTATCGGAGTTTTGAGTCGGTTTAACATTTTCTTTTTTGTGCTGGTTTGGTAGTCTAGGGACTAGCTACAAGAGTGTCTTGAACAAAATTGTAAATGTGTTTAGTAAAGTATTGAGTGAAAAGTAGACTAATTTGAATGAAATGTTTACATCTCGTGTACAAAACAAAGCTGGGAAAATGGTAAATGACAAAGGCCACATTATGTCCCAACACTTTGAACTCCTGCCATCAGGGAGACGATTTCGTGTCCCTAAATTCAGAACAGTCAGAACCAAATCAAGTTTTGTGCCCACTTCAACTAAATTTTAAACCAAACTAAATAATTCTATTTCAAAGACATCTGCTCTGCATTCCAGATTGGAAGAACCGCGTTTTTTTTTATTGTCTTTTTTAAGTTGATGACCATTTCTGGCAAGACTTCACTCACAATTTTCTCGATTTTACTGATTTTTCTTCTTTATTAAAAAGGTTTAGGGTCGGCACCGGATTTCTTGAATGGAAGCGTTTGGGGAGTTATGTGTGATTTATTTGTTGAGAAAGGTTCAAAGACAATAAATATCGCCGGAAGGTGGCACTTGCCGTTCCAGTGAGGAACGACTAGTGCCACCACGGTAGTACTCGACAATTCGATGGACCACGGCCAAGTCCGCCATTCACAATTTTCAAATCACTTGAAATAAAGCAATCTGGCAAAACTCGCCCATGTGCATTTACAATCTTGTCGCAACTAATTCTAGTAGGTAAAACCATAGACCCTCCACCCTGTCTATGGTAAAACCTAGTCGCATTCATAACTTTCATCGAGGGTAAGGTAATTTTAGTCATCAACTTCTATAAAGTCCAAAATGAAACGATAAAACATGTACATTTTGGAAATTATCCCATGTATAATGCCAGATTATAAAGTGACAAAGAGTGGTTCATCTGAGTGGATAGCTTAACCTCTTGACGATTTATAAACAATGGGAAATAGGCAGCTATCTCGATGTTCATTTTAACCTATTTTCCCAGAGAATATTTTCAGAACTGGTATCCAAATTACCAAGATCACGTTTTTCATATTTACTGATATGCCGCTTTAGTTATGGCCGGTTTTGTGAGATGTTTTGCGTGCACAATGTAAACCACAGACAAGGCATGTAAACTTCTACTTGCAAACCCGTCTATTTCAGGCTTGGCCTCTTACCACTCTTGGAGGAATTGTACTGACTCCTCCAAGACCACGTCTGACACAGTGGCCTGAAACCCATAGTCTATCGCGAGTATATTGTCTACCCTTCAAGAGACACACATTCTCTGCCAGTCACCCTTTTAAAAATACGCTTGTTAAACGTCTGCTCCTGGAGTTAAATTTGGTTCAACTCATGAGCAAAATATTTGTACGTGACTCCGGGCCCCTTTCAGACAATCCGAATTTTCACGCACGTCCCAATTCGTTTTTTTCCCGTGACAACAATTTTTCTCCTGAGCCTCCCCCTACCCTAATCTAGTTCCTGACGACCGTATTCCAATTTTACACTACATCTTTACATATTACGTATAGTCAATGTCATTACTCTCGTTGCCGATGTGTTGGCAATTATATACATGTATATATATAATATCCATAATCACAACATATTTCCTGCTCAAAGAAGAACTGTTTCAGCTTATTCCATTTCGATATAAACAGAGTCCAGGGATAAAATACCCATGTACTACTCCTTATATTACTGGCTAGGTAATGTCAACCGTAAAATAATCCAAGCACCAGCGTCCCTAAAATCCGTGAAGCAGTGTCGATATTACAGTATTTTGCTGACACTTATTACTTTCTGTAACTGGTCTATATTTGTGATATCATGGTAAATATGCTTGGAATTTATGGCCTAACAAACCAGACATTACGTAGATTTGAATATTGAAGAAAATCAAAAACAAAAACAAGGCCATGGCCATGGCCGGGTCAGGTACTGATATTAGTACTTTAGACATCAGTGGGGGTCACACTTGGTCATTGAAACTATATTGACCGACCAAAATTCTAAACATCACGGATAAATAATTTCATATCGAAATGTATGTACGGAGATTCAGGTTTTTAGACCACGTGGCTTTGACATGACATCATCAGCTAAATTTGCAATACGAAAGTAACGTAAAACATGGATGTATCTAGTAGGGAGCAAAGTCCGCATGTCTGTATGGATGTTTGAAGATTTACTATCGGTATATGGGAGGCATAGAGGGAAATATTTGAATAGCGTTATTTAACGTTACATAATTCATGACTGACTACTAAACTACCGTCAAGAGGATTATTTTTGCTTCCATTTATCTGTATTAATTTTTTTTAAAGGCAGTGATGGTGACTGCCAATGCCGGTAGTGAAAATATGGCCCGCACATTCTGAAGATTTTTGTATCATACAAGTTCAATGTTGTAGCTGAGAATGTGATTTATATTTATAACTCAGTAGAATGGGTACCGGTACTGATGCGAGGGATGTGAACCAACCTTTGTCTTGCGTGCTTTTTAATATCACCGTGTGTGTGTGTGTGTGTGTGTGTGTGTGTGTGTGTGTGTGTGTTGTTTGTTTGTTTGTTTATTTGTAATGTAGATTCGTCGTTTATATACTGCTACTAGATCAGACCGTGGGTTATACTTCCATGATCAGAACATGACCAGACACAACTCTCCACGGCACCATTTTGGTTTTGCAACTTTGATTACTTTGTTTTGAATAGCTTTTGTCAAGTTCTTGACTTTCCTGATATGACAATAAAGCAAGGGCGGTGAAATATTATTATAGTAGTCCTTCAAAAAACAAGACAATTTTGAAACTTTTAGTGGAAAATGTTAGTGAAGACACAGTTTACCCGCATAAATTAACTAACAAAAGACAAAAGAAATGTACACATGGTTCATTTTCTAGGTGTCGACCTCATGAATATGCACCAAGATTTAGAACCGAGTCAGCTTTAAATGCGTTCACACCTCCAAATCTGGTCTGGACAATATTGTCTGGGCTTAGTCACCCTTTTATGCGGACTACAGAGCGGCCCTGGTGCGGACTATTTCTGCCACCTATTAATGCCTGAAAGTCAAGTGGCATATGCTGAGGTTGTGTACAACCAGCAACCCATAACATTTTAGCAATCTACAGTTCTACCTCAGTATGGCTATTAGCCATGCTAGGTAGTTACTATAATGATTAATATAATGGTTGTCTTGGTAAAAGTTGTCGACCCCCCCCCCCCCAAAAAAAAAAGAAAAAAAAGAAAAAAGAAAAAAAAAGATCAACAAAACATTCTATGATATTGAAAGCGCTCCTGGCATGTAATTCCATAGAACAGTTTCCTGTAGGGAATGGCAGCGATTTCATTCAAACTCAAAGACAGAGATGTTGCTAACCAACGTGAACAGCCATAAAAAATTGTATGTGAATGAGTATGACTCTGAGATCCCGCTAACGGTTTCATTGTTGTCGGTCTAACCAGAGACACTGGAGAACTTCACTGTCTATGATCTAATCGTATTGCTCAGTGTGAAAACCGTGCAAAGCGTTACTATTTTGGCGTTGTATTTTCGCACATTTTTGGTTCACAAGGGTCCAATAATTTAAGCTTGAGTTAGGAAATAGGCCTATTAAAAAAATTGTGTTGTTCCGATTAGGCAAAATAAATAAATAGGTGGGGTAGGTAGATTTATTTTTATACATGTGCGAGTGTCTAATTCTGGTTTTCCATTTTTTCCAAATGATCTCTGTGTTATTGGCTTCTTTCCATTAGATGTACAACCATTACAGATTGGAGGAACAGTTTTATATTGTCTTTTTAAGTTGATGTCAGTTTCTGCATCCACTATGTCTCGTGAGACTTCACAATTGTTGCGATTTTGTTAGTTTTTCAAGAACACGTAAAAAAAAGTTAAGGGTCGGCAGTGAAAAACTAGGTGGGTCGGGTAACAGAAACCAAACAGTTATTTTTTAGGCCTAAGGCATAACGTAGCATATAAATCTACCCAACCTGCGCGAGCAAGATCTGCATCGGTCAATGTAATATTTACATGGTCTATTACAATTTGGTAAAGTGTACCATTGTATATGCTTGTGCGAGACGTAAAAAACATCATGCCGTCTAATTGTACGAAACGATTTAGTCACTATGGTTTTGAAGTCAGTGAGATAATGTTTGTGAAGTACCCGGTATCGTGATGTTATCGCTTGTATAGAAAAACCATCACTGAGGCAAAATCTCACTTTTATCATCATTCATTTTTTAAAGTCTTCAATCATGCCAATTAAAAATATGGATACTGCAGTCATTTATGTGACTTTTTTTCCAAAAATGTTTATCGTGCATCTCGATTATATTTTTTTTCGTCTTCGTAACATCTTTTTTTTTTAATTGTGCCAAAAGTAGTAGCTACCACATATAGAACAGTGGAAAAATACAGAATGAGACTCAGAAATGTAAAATCATTTACTTCAATGTCCAAAATGCGGACATCCGAAAATGATGCATGCACGTTGTGATGGACTCGTGATTAGCTCTAGTCCAGATGCCAATTGGTATCTAACTAAACCATAGACAATAGAGAGGGTCCTCTCTATTTTCTATGACTAAACCAAGTTTAGTGAGTGGAGGTGTAAATGGTAACGATACTGTTTAGGAACACGGTGATAGGAACTAGACGAGATTAGCACTGACAACACACGCTCCGCGAACTCCAGCAAAGAGGCCTGGTGGGGTATATAGAGACTTGTCAGAGTTGTCGGAGCTACTGTTCATGTACATATAAGTTCCACGTATTCTCAATTTATTTCGTGCTGGATAGAAAACAGTCAGTATAGTCCTTGTGTTCTCCAGTGTATAGCCGATGGATTGGATAGTGAGAGTCATGACATGTGTGATACATTGTAGTTTATACACCAGAACTGAATTTTAGACTGATCCCGTCGGCATCTTCAGAGAAAGCATCAAGCGGGTACCACAATAAACTGAAAACGTAACGACTATAAGCATAACTATAAGTTTTAATTTACATGGAACTACGGTCATATTTGATAAGCTTATCCCCCACTTCCACACATGGTCTCATACCCCTTGGTCAGCGAAAAGCCAATCATGTTCATGTCCGGACATACGAGTTATAAATGGGGCGGTCATATGGGTTAAGTTAGGGTGGAACATAATATATGGAAAAAGTCTGATTGATACTGGCTGTGATGGGTAGTAGAGCATTTTTTAATTGTCAAAAACAGGGTTTGGGGCCGAATGATATGATTCAAAACGTCATGACTTTCTGGTATATCTTTGTTGTCATGGTGTGTTTCCAGTTGAGGATGGCTGTCTTTGACTGGCTACAACAGTAAGTGACTGATTTTGAAAGCAAAGAAAGTGGAAGAACATTGGTGTTAGTTAAAAAACTATTGTTATTAAAGTTATACAAGTAAACGCAGCAAAACAATTGAGAGTCGGTACGGAAAGGAACAGATGACCACAGGAAGGTGTTCAGCTGTTCTTCATTGTTCTTTGCAATTTGACGACCGGGCGATCACATACTAGTAGTTGTCAGTGTTTTCGCTAAAGCAAAATACACGGAGATGGTTCAAAATCACTTGACTATCATTTCACTCTTATTTAAATCTACAAATATCTCATTAATATTTTCTCCCAGCTTACTTCAAACTATATGACATTTTCCATGAAAAAAAGGGTGCGTATCTGGAGCAAAGAAGTGTTTCAGATATCAGAGTGTTCACGTTTGCGTGACCAAGACATAGACATAGACTGGCAAGCGACGCCATGAATTGTGATCGAATCCCAGGGTCGGATCGGTTGTAGATCAGTGTTCATGATAATTCATTTGCGTGTTCAATTACTAAGTCATCGATGTAGGGTTATAAATTCAGTGACTACACCATCAACAAAGTTACTTCTTACTATAAATCATGTTGAAAAAGACCCTAGGAAAATGTCTAAGCAACAATGACGGGTGTTACTTTTTTGCAGTGTTTATCCAAATAGTAATCGTCGAATAACGTGACCCTGGCTGAAAACTGCGACAGTGAGTGTACCATAAATTCCCAAAACAGACTGACCAGAACAGACATATTGACACAAAAAAAGTGTGCAAGTTTACATCTTGTGACAGGTTTGGTTGGGGTCACCTCCATCGGCTAATGGTCGAAATCGTCATTGTAAAATATTTTTAATTACCCTCAACTACAAATCAGCGTATCGTTGACGATCATTTCAATCGTAAGTGATTCAGAAGTAAAACGTAGAATTATTAATGACAATGGTATGCAAAGTTTTGTTGTTTAACAATCATCAGCGATTTGGCATGTTTGCACAAACCACAGATACTTGTTAGTGCATACACTTTTGATACTTCTATTCTATAAGGTAAAGGCTAAATTTAAAAAGACATGATCCCAGTATTAACTTTTTTGTTGCGGCTATATTTCCTAAGTGAGGTGTGCCAAAGAAAGTTTTCCCATGATACTTTGCGCCAGTGCGACTTTTTGACATTGTACGTTCGATGTTCCCAATGAGTAAATGGAATTTTATCGAGAAGTCTATTCATATTTGTTTATGACAGCAAGATATTTTCAATTTTCTGTTTTTGGTCATTTTTGGGGTCAAAAACTGTCATTTGTTTTGTAAATAAAAGAATTCAAAGTAAAAATGAATGACAGCGCTAGCCGCAAAACTAATAGATTGAATGGGCTGACATTTGGTGTGCAGGTATGTTAGAGTATCTGGATGAAGAATTCTTCAAGAAAATTTGAAGATGACATTGATATGCAAATACGTCTAAAACGTGCTGTGTAGTATCATATTATAGCCATGTTATTTTACAATACTCGTGAGAAAGTAGAATTTATTGGTGAAGTAAAGTTGCTCATACACCTAAGAAAATTTGACTACACTTGAATACATAATGAGCAAATGAAATGATCACAACAATCACATATCTTTGTAATGTTATGACTATACAAGATCTAATACAGGGACGAATGGGGTACTTATCAAATAATGCCCTCCGGAACTCAGAAATAAATGTAGATGCGCTGTACCATGCAGTTACGATCAGCGGTTTTGAACTATGGAGGTAGGAAGGAAGGAGGTAGGAAGGATTATAGTCCTACCACCATTTCTGAACAAAATCGTTGTCCTTGAATTGGAATGGTATGCTTTTAATACAAAAGTTGCACAAACATATGTTCTTGCTTTCAAAAGTTTTAGAATTAACACCATGATTTCACCGTCGGCCATACTGAGGTGTTCCTGCATCTATTGCTATGGATTTTGTTGGTGGGACTTTGCTGTACTGTATGAACACTTGTTCAGACTCAGGCCACTAAAACACAATTGCAAAAAAACCCCGTAAAGACACGAAGTATCGTTTTGCACAACGTTCGGCTTGAAGCAGGTTTGAAGGGTAACCATGCACGACAGAGAAGATGGGTTTAGAGCCCCATTCACACCTAAAACAAAAAGCGATTCTAGTCTGTTCCTATTATAGTGGTCTGAGGTTCAGATCAAAGTGCCGCATTCATCCACAACATAAAAAATCATAGACCCTACACGACTGGCGTTTGTAAAAGTCAGTTTTAAACCATAATTACTACACCTCTTTATCTTCTCGGCAAGAACATGCAGTGCTGCAATCCAACGTGAGGACCTCTCACCAACTTTCAGATCACTTCACATTGGGAACGTTGGTGAGAGTTCTACTAATATAATTCAGACTGAGGCAAAAAATATAGCCTTTCTGAGTTGAAATCCGAGGTTTAAATCCTGATATCTGAAAATTCCCAATCAACCCAGATTACATTGAATAAAAAATAAGTCTAACAAACAATTTATGATTTTTCAGTCCCGAAACTTGCTATTATCCATACACTGTATACACGGTGATTGGTGTATCGCACTCCTTGACTGAGTGGGTCGGAAAAAAAATAGGTAGACTCACTTGTCATAAATCGATTTATAAATCCACAAAGGCACTGTGACAACTAAAGCAGTCCCTTTACAGACCATTTTTCTTTAGAAATAAATAGGCTAAAACAATACTGAATGACAGGCAGTCCAAGGTATGCGAAACCATAAGCGAGCGCGTACTCACGATGCTAGATTAACACACTATTTTACCTGCGCATTGAAGACGCACAGTAAAAAGACCAGTTTTCAACATTAATGCAGGAAATACAAAGCTAACAATTCAAAATTGTATAAAATGTAAGAAAACAAAAAACAGGCGACAGTCAGAGCATGCATGAACTTCGATTTACAATACCATTATTAAGTTCTTGCATTTTGGGGCTAATGAAGTCATAGAGACTAGAGTGGGCGAGTTTCATCACAGTTAGTATAATCAATGGCACCGTGATAATTATGACTTTCACTTGAAACTGGACCAGAACAGTCTAGGTCGGACGAGTCGTCATCATCAATTCAAAGGCGACGTAACCAAATATACACCGTGAATTCATCTTAGATCGCACCGAGTTGAACAATCATGTCTGTCATTGTAGAATGTAGACCTTTACGCTGTTTGACCGACTATTGAAGTATAACCCACATAGGTGATATTTCATTGACCTACATGGAAATGCTTGTAAATACTTTTTGCAAGTAGTAGTAGCTCAGACCACTCTAGTATTTTAGTGGTCTGAGGTAGTAGTAAGAGTTTTTGCTAACGTTTACATGCTAGCGTAGTTGTACATGTAGTATACATGTCAGTTCGTATGTACATGTACATTAAATGTAGCTCTCATCATATCATACACTGTACATGTGTGTAACCCTTTTCTTTTGCACCCTCCCCCTCCGCCTTCATGTGGTCAAACACAGACAACTAACTAACTAAATAGTGTTACTGTTAGTTTTCTGTGGGTCAAACAATTAGTGTACACGCCTTGAATCACATGCAGGCGAGATAGATTTGAATATTCATTTGTTTACTGCCCGGTTATGGGGGTGAACTCATGAATATATTCTGAACTAAATGCAAATGTATTCAAATCACTTCCGACTCGCAATCTGAACTATTTTTCAGATCGAGTATAATCCGATTAGACAGGCGCTAATGGGAAAGTACAGAAACGTCCACCTCATCAGCATAAAAGTACAGAATTGAACTCAATCTGAACTATAGTACGGAAAATGTCGTAAACTGTACTATTTTTTCTACTAGTGTAAGAGGGTGAGGGACTGGTATGTGAGTAATGGTCAACAATAGCAACACAGATTCAAAACTGATAACTTTGAATATTCGAGGTAGCCTACCTCCATTTTTGAACAAACCATGGAGGTAGGAACGTACGTCTTTTTTACCTCCATGAACAAACCGATGTGTCTTTAATAGGCAACCGTCCTTGAATCATCAACTATACACTCACAGTCGCAGTTTTCAAACAGACTTTATTTGATTTTCGGATACCGGCTCAGCCAACAACCCTCGCTGTTTTCTTCGGATATTTTGTCATGCTCAGGCATTCGTACAAAAGATTCAACACTAATGTTGTGGTATATTGGTTTTGCGAGAACTAATATCGGCGATCACATACTAGTAGTTGTCAGTGTTTTCGCTAAAGCAAAATACACGGAGATGGTTCAAAATCACTTGACTATCATTTCACTCTTATTTAAATCTACAAATATCTCATTAATATTTTCTCCCAGCTTACTTCAAACTATATGACATTTTCCATGAAAAAAATGTGCGTATCTGGAGCAAAGAAGTGTTTCAGATATCAGAGTGTTCACGTTTGCGTGACCAAGACATAGACTGGCAAGCGACGCCATGAATTGTGATCGAATCCCAGGGTCGGATCGGTAGTAGATCAGTGTTCATGATAATTCATTTGCGTGTTCAATTACTAAGTCATCGATGTAGGGTTATAAATTCAGTGACTACACCATCAACAAAGTTACTTCTTACTATAAATCATGTTGAAAAAGACCCCAGGAAAATGTCTAAGCAACAATGACGGGTGTTACTTTTTTGCAGTGTTTATCCAAATAGTAATCGTTGAATAACGTGACCCTGGCTGAAAACTGCGACAGTGAATGTACCATAAATTCCCAAAACAGACTGACCAGAACAGACATATTGACACAAAAAAGTGTGCAAGTTTACATCTTGTGACAGGTTTGGTGGGGGTCACCTCCATCGGCTAATGGTCGAAATCGTCATTGTAAAATATTTTTAATTACCCTCAACTACAAATCAGCGTATCGTTGACGATCATTTCAATCGTAAGTGTTTAGAACTGATTCAGAAGTAAAACGTAGAATTATTAATGACAATGGTATGCAAAGTTTTGTTCATCAGCGATTTGGCATGTTTGCACAAACTACAGATACTTGTTAGTGCATAGACTTTTGATACTTCTATTCTATAAGGTAAAGGCTAAATTTAAAAAGACATGATCCCAGTATTAACTTTTTTGTTGCGGCTATATTTCCTAAGTGAGGTGTGCCAAAGAAAGTTTTCCCATGATACTTTGCGCCAGTGCGACTTTTTGACATTGTACGTTCGATGTTCCCAATGAGTAAATGGAATTTTATCGAGAAGTCTATTCATATTTGTTTATGACAGCAAGATATTTTCAATTTTCTGTTTTTGGTCATTTTTGGGGTCAAAAACTGTCATTTGTTTTGTAAATAAAAGAATTCAAAGTAAAAATGAATGACAGCCGCAAAACTAATCGATTGAATGGGCTGACATTTGGTGTGCAGGTATGTTAGAGTATCTGGATGAAGAATTCTTCAAGAAAATTTGAAGATGACATTGATATGCAAATACGTCTAAAACGTGCTGTGTAGTATCATATTATAGCCATGTTATTTTACAATACTCGTGAGAAAGTAGAATTTATTGGTGAAGTAAAGTTGCTTATACACCTAAGAAAATTTGACTACACTTGAATACATAATGAGCAAATGAAATGATCACAACAATCACATATCTTTGTAATATTATGACTATACAAGATCTAATACAGGGACGAATGGGGTACTTATCAAATAATGCCCTCCGTAACTCAGAAATAAATGTAGATGCGCTGTACCATGCAGTTACGATCGGCGGTTTTGAACTATGGAGGTAGGAAGGAAGGAAGTAGGAAGGATTATAGTCCTACCACCATTTCTGAACAAAATCGTTGTCCTTGAATTGGAATGGTATGCTTTTAATACAAAAGTTGCACAAACATATGTTCTTGCTTTCAAAAGTTTTAGAATTAACACCATGATTTCACCGTCGCCCATACTGAGGTTTTCCTGCATCTATTGCTATGGATTTTGTTGGTGGGACTTTGCTGTACTGTATGAACACTTGTTCAGACTCAGGCCACTAAAACACAATTGCAAAAAAAACACGTAAAGACACGAAGTATCGTTTTGCACAACGTTCGGCTTGAAGCAGGTTTGAAGGGTAACCATGCACGACAGAGAAGATGGGTTTAGAGCCCCATTCACACCTAAAACAAAAAGCGATTCTAGTCTGTTCCTATTATAGTGGTCTGAGGTTCAGATCAAAGTGCCGTATTCATCCACAACATAAAAAATCATAGACCCTACACGACTGGCGTTTGTAAAAGTCAGTTTTAAACCATAATTACTACACCTCTTTATCTTCTCGGCAAGAACATGCAGTGCTGCAATCCAACGTGAGGACCTCTCACCAACTTTCAGATCACTTCACATTGGGAACGTTGGTGAGAGTTCTACTAATATAATTCAGACTGAGGCAAAAAATATAGCCTTTCTGAGTTGAAATCCGAGGTTTAAATCCTGATATCTAAAAATTCCTAATCAACCCAGATTACATTGAATAAAAAATAAGTCTAACAAACAATTTATGATTTTTCAGTCCCGAAACTTGCTATTATCCATACACTGTATACAAAGCTAAATACACGGTGATTGGTGTATCGCACTCCTTGACTGAGTGGGTCGGAAAAAAAATAGGTAGACTCACTTGTCATAAATCGATTTATAAATCCACAAAGGCACTGTGACAACTAAAGCAGTCCCTTTACAGACCATTTTTCTTTAGAAATAAATAGGCTAAAACAATACTGAATGACAGGCAGTCCAAGGTATGCAAAACCATAAGCGAGCGCGTACTCACGATGCTAGATTAACACACTATTTTACCTGCGCATTGAAGACGCACAGTAAAAAGACCAGTTTTCAACATTAATGCAGGAAATACAAAGCTAACAATTCAAAATTGTATAAAATGTAAGAAAACAAAAAACAGGCGACAGTCAGAGCATGCATGAACTTCGATTTACAATACCATTATTAAGTTCTTGCATTTTGGGGCTAATGAAGTCATAGAGACTAGAGTGGGCGAGTTTCATCACAGTTAATATAATCAATGGCACCGTGATAATTCTGACTTTCACTTGAAACTGGACCAGAACAGTCTAGGTCGGACGAGTCGTCATCATCATCAATTCAAAGGCGACGTAACCAAATATACACCGTGAATTCATCTTAGATCGCACCGAGTTGAACAATCATGTATTTATCATTGTAGAATGTAGACCTTTACGCTGTTTGACCGACTATTGAAGTATAACCAACATAGGTGATATTTCATTGACCTACATGGAAATGCTTGTAAATACTTTTTGCAAGTAGTAGTAGCTCAGACCACTCCAGTATTTTAGTGGTCTGAGGTAGTAGTAAGAGTTTTTGCTAACGTTTACATGCTAGCGTAGTTGTACATGTAAGTATACATGTCAGTTCGTATGTACATGTACATTCCTCCCCCTCCGCCTTCATGTGGTCAAACACAGACAACTAACTAACTAAATAGTGTTACTGTTAGTTTTCTGTGGGTCAAACAATTAGTGTACACGCCTTGAATCACATGCAGGCGAGATAGATTTGAATATTCATTTGTTTACTGCCCGGTTATCGGGGTGAACTCATGAATATATTCTGAACTAAATGCAAATGTATTCAAATCACTTCCGACTCGCAATCTGAACTATTTTTCAGATCGAGTATAATCCGATTAGACAGGCGCTAATGGGAAAGTACAGAAACGTCCACCTCATCAGCATAAAAGTACAGAATTGAACTCAATCTGAACTATAGTACGGAAAATGTCGTAATCTGTACTATTTTTTCTACTAGTGTCACAGAGGATTCGAACACATAAAATAAAATCTAGCGTCTGTATTATCTCCTCAACCCCCCCCCCCCCCTATATGTAAAATTAAAAAGTTAAAAAATGTTAAGGTGAACCCTCTCTGGCTTTCAAAGAAATAGGATTACTCATCCTAAGCTTGGGAAGGATATATAAAATATCATCATTACATGTTTCCCAGAATCGATTTACAACAATTACGTCATTCTTAGACCATGTGGCCCTTCGAGTCTTCAATATATTATCAATCGATCTGTAAACCAACCAACCAATAAATCAATCAATAAATCAATCAATCAATCAATCAATCAATCAATCAATCAATCAATCAATCAATAAGTGAATAATAAATCTACTTATTTTCCTATCTACCAACTTACTTACTTACCTACAAGTACTTACATATCTGTCCAGCAGTACCCGTTTACCCCTCATTTACAAACACATCAGTTCAAATCATCAATCCATCTCTTGATCAACAAGTCGTGCTTCAATAAACGAATGTATATTTTAATCATTAGCCAAAAACTGTTGGTTCAAATGACTTTGTCAAAAGATAACTGGTTGAATTGGTTCGTTGATTGGTTGACTCGCCGACTGATGGATGGATGGGCGTATGGAGGGTTGATAACAATGCAATAAAATAATTTCAATCGTGGTTTTCTGACTATCCCTGATATCAGAACTTGTGATGTTTTTTTATTAACAGAAGCCTATGATAGGTCAACCAACCAATATTTAATTTGAAACATACAAATAGATACATAACAATATCGTTATGTGTCCATTTTGGTGCTAAATATCACCGCAAAACTCAGAGTTTAGTTCGATATTAGAAAATGCGCTCGGCATTCGTGGCGAATTTCCATTAAAGACTTCAAACGGTTACTGTTGTATATTTCATTTGATTATAGAATACAAGTACAAAGTACCCTGGTTCTCTCTGTTAACCTGTCCACGACTTCAACAATTAATGTGTGTGACCTTTGACAACTTTCATACCTGTAGCTTTGACCATTAACATTGATATGAAATAAATTTGTTCAATTTGCGTTCTGTAGGTTTTAAACATGGCAAACACCAGATCCCGATCATATATTCAATTATAAGTCAAATTGATTCATATCAATGGTGCTGAATCCCACAAATTCCATGTACAACTGTCACACGAACACAAAGGCAACATTTTCTAATGGAAGTATCCCCGAAAAAACTCTCAAGCAGAATTATAGATAAATAATCTGTCAATTCAATCATTCATTCATTCATTCATTCATGCATTCATTCGTTTATTTGTTTGTTCGTTCATTCATTCATTCATTCATTCACTCGTCCGTTCGTTCGTTCATTCATCTATTCGTTCGTTCGTTCATTCATCCATTCATTCATTCCTTTGGTCATTTGTTCCTTTATTCGTCCGTGTTCATTCATCCTTGCACTTCCCCGTCACACACACACACACATACATACATACATACATACATACATACATACATACATACATACATACATACATATGTTGAGTGACTGAAAGGTTAATAACTTTGATAAATAATCAATAAATTAGTATATTCATCAATTCATTAAATGCTTGTTGAATCTACTTTCGCTTGACATGATGATTTTTCATTTTTGGATTTCTTTATTTAGATAACTCATTTTTAGTGTTTTCCTGAAATTTATCACACATATCGGCAATTTTTATTGAATTTGTCGTTCATAGAAATTATTACAAAATTCGGCATTTATTACAAATTTCGGTTTTATTACATGAAAAACGTGATTTTTATTAGAAATACAGGCGTTATTACAATTGTCAGCAATTATTAAAAATGTCGGCTGTACAGTAAGCGCAATCGGTGTTTAGAAATTTTATTTCTTACATTTTCCATAGAAATATGTCACATGTGAAAAAAAAACTGTCTTGCTCCTTTATTTAAACTCGTGAATGACTTTGGTTTTGTAGTAAAAAAAATGTGTACTTCTCTTTTCATAGGAACCTATCAAAAAACGCATTAAAAGCGTTAACTCGCACCAACTTTAATGGCTTGAAAAGATTACAATTTATGTAAGTATGCCAACACTATTGCAGTTGAGAACATACCTTCTATGTACATTTTTGATCAGGTTTAATAACTTAATAACTGATCCTAGTTATAAATTAACATATTTAAGAATTTTTCAGGAGTTTATGCAGTGAATATTCAAAACGAAACTTGACACTTTGAAATATGTTTTTATGCTGTGCAATTTTTTTATGACACATGACAATTGTGAATCTAAGTACATTAAATTATGTGACATCTGTCAATGCTTTCAACAAATATTTTATACTTAAGCAAACTGTTGATCTCCTTTAACACTATCCTAATAGGACATATTATACTTTGCAGTGATCTACGGAATAACCCCATCTCTTATTTTGATGGAGACCTTTTCGATGATTTAGGAGAACTGCAGAAACTGTGAGTGAAAATTCTCAAAATATCATAATGTAACTGAGGCTAATAACGAAATAACGAAATCTATCTATCTATCTATCTATCTATTTATTTATCTATCTATCTATTTATCCATCGATGTAAACAAAATGAATAAATGAATGAATGAATGAATGAATAAATAAGTAAATAAATAAATAAATAAATAAATAAATAAATAAATGAAATAAATAAATAAAATCCAACGCGAATGACCTGAACAATGGGAATGTGAGCATGTCTGATCCTGTTTACTCGCATCTAAAATTGATGTTGTTTAGGTACAATGTGACGTGATAATGGAGATATCATGCTTTTTTATATAGACGTACGCATATTAGTATGTTAATTATGTTCTTTCAGATATTCCGATGTATATGGTCTTTGTTGTGTGGCTGGTATTGAACAAGATACAATTCAAGAATGTTTACCAGAACCTAACGTATTTCGTTCCTGCAAAGATTTGTTACCTGATTCTGGTGTGCGTTTTTTCGTTTGGTTAATAGGTTTTGTGTCGTTTTTCCTGAACCTCTATTGTATAATTTGGAGATTTCAGAAAGAGCACAGGTCAGGTCTGAAGTCGACTGATACATTCATGATACTACTGATAACAATCACTGATGCCCTAATGGGTGTATATTTAATTAGCCTCGGAAGTGTTGACTTGTACTACATGGATAATTACGTATTATATGACATTTTGTGGCGTAGAAGTGTCTTTTGCAAATTTATTGGAATCTTGGCCACTATGTCCTGTCAGATGTCACTTTTCACCTTGACTGTCATGTCACTGATAAGATGTGTTGTACTTAGCAATCCAATGAAAAGAATACGTGTCAGCCGTAAAGTAGCTGGTAAAATCATTGCAATCGCTACCGGTATTCATCTGTTAGTGACCATATTGCCAATCTGCTCCATTGACTACTTTGGAGAGTCATTTTACGGGGATAATAGTGTCTGTTTGCCACTTCACCTACGACATGACAGACCTCCTGGGTGGGAATATTCCTTGACAATGTTCACAATGCTTGATGTGTTGTACTTCATCGTGATAATTACATGCTACATCACCATAGTAATCTATAAAGACAAGAGTACTAAAGAAACCAGTGAAAACCGGCGATCTCGAACCGAAAAAAAGATGATTGTAATGGTGCTGTCTATAATTGGCAGTGATCTATTGGTTTGGTTGCCAATCATTACTGTGGCTTTGATTGGTCTTGCTGGTGTGAAGCTCTCAGGCACCGTATATGCATGGATGGCAGTTGTTATTTTACCTTTGAATTCATTGATTCATCCATTTGTTTACTTGTTTTCAACCAAAGAGTACACATTCATCGACATCAGGCGAATTAAGAAATTCATCAAATATAGATTGCGAGAGAAAACACAAGAAGGTATCAAAATAATTGGTTTATCTTACTCTATATAGAATTCCCTTTACTGGCTTGCTATCTGATACTTGTTTACCATATATCAGGGAAGCACAAAGTTGACCTATGACCTCTCTTTGAATAAATGATTTAATTGGAATAAATATTTACATAAATAAAAATGTTTTCATGTATGTCGACAATTAAATTCAGTCCAGCAATTATGTATTACTATAGTTGAGTGGTAAACAACCTATTCATTCTTCTTCATTTCCAACATTTCAAACACTTACATAAATTTGATGATGGACAAGTATCAGTTTAAGATAATTAAAGTAACAAAATTACCAATCACGATTTGCATTATGACATTTAAAGTTAAAAGGAGAACATCTAATACAAATGTGTAGACTTCAAGTCTTTGTTAGCCATCCCCCCCCCCTATCCTATTATAATGGGTTTGTTCGTCCGTCCATCTGTCTGACAGTCTGTACATACATCATTTCTCAGACATGCAACATCCAATTTCTTTCACACCTGACACAGCGATGACATACCATGTGGGACATACGCACGTCAATTATATATATATATATATATATATATATATATATATATATATATATATATATATATATATATATATATATATATATATATATATATATATATGCAAGTTTGACTGGATGGCAGCGATATAAATGTTTCATGCATTACTAACTAATACACGGACACTCTATTCAAGTGTCTACCCCATATCAGATGCAAGCTATCTTTGGAGACATTGCCCTTTGACCCTGGCATAAAACTAATCAAAATCAAGTCAATAACTGCCTATCACATATTGCCAATTGTCCTAGGATGGTAACTTGATACACTAATTAGTTGAAAATCAATCAGTTTGTATCTAATGATGTAAATACGGTTCAAAATGAGACACATTCTCCTGCAAACAGCTGTTTAGATTGTGTATCACTCAGGACTATTCAAATATGCGACATTTGCATGTGAACAAGCCAGATAGGGAATGTTTATATTTTGGTGATTACTTGCCAGTGAGTCACCATATAAGTTCTCCACCTCCAAAACATAGTCACTCATATGCAAAATAGGGTGCCAGGCACAGGCAGCCATGCCGTTAAGCTTTCTTTTTAGAAATTGACCTTTGACCCGGACCTGATTCGTCAGCTTTAGTTAGTGAAATTCAGCAATTCCCTGAATTATCACAGAAACTGTAGTATGTATTTGTTACCACAAGTTCTTTTAAATCATGTCTCCATTCAGCTCTTGTTGTTTTCCGTAGGAATACCGATTACTTGTAAACGCGAGCTTTTGCTAATGACAAGCAAATCTCGACTCTGTATGGAACAGAACTTCAAAAGTGTTGATTTGGATACAATGATAAAACTGAAAGACTTCAATGAATGGGGAAGCTTTACAGCAGCTGATACTGAAAGAGTTATTGGAGATCTGCATAACGCAGTGAAAGTTCTTCACGGTGCGAAATATTACTATGACAACATGAACGTTGACAACGTAGTTATTGATAAATCCGATTCGGATGTAAGTTTTCACATAAACCATAATATGAATAGCTTTATGTCCTTCAACAACAGCATTTTGTTTTAGAACATATAACAGTATTAAAACATATAAACATTATGGAAAGCATATGGAGTGACATGTTATCATGTAAATAAATGATCAATGCCATAAATTATTGGAAATTTATATGTTGCTTAAAAAAAAACTTTTACGATTTTATTTCCAAATAAAAATATGTTATTGACTAAAACGAATAAGGTAATTACCTTCAGCGAAAACAAGAGATAAGTCCGAAAAAAGTGAAGAAACATTTTTAGTGGTATGAAATGCTTCCTCTTAGTTACTTTAAAAAAAAAGATTAAAGTTAAATCGCAAGGAACAAAAAAAGTACTGAACACTTTGTATATTAAACAATATTCTTCACAGATTGTATGCTCTGGAGCATTTCTGATGAATGACCAACTAAAGGCAATGCCGAAGAAAACTACAACGCAGCCCCAGAAGCAAAAGAAGTTAAAGGAAGTCACAGTGGAGCCGGGGAAGGAAACGAAAGATCAAGGGGGAGAAGGCCCTAAGTCAAAGGAAAAAACAGACATATTGAAGGAAGAGGCTAAGAAGCCTGAAAGAGACAGCAATAAGACAGTGGAAGAAAAAAAGAATCAACAAGGTGAAAGAATATCCGCCCTGGAGGAGTTAAAGAAAACGCCGGAGGGGGAAAACACCACATCAGAGAAAGATGAACACTATGATAGGGACGACATAAAAGCTGAAAGTGGTAATATAGAGAGACCCGACGAGCAAAACACCTCATCTACAGAAACTACAAAGAAGTCAGAAGAGAAGATAAATCAAGGAAAGGGAACAGGAACAGCACAGTCAAGGTCAAGGAAAACTACAGAAGAGACACTGGAGAAGAAAGTAGAGTCATCTGAGAACGACACAGACCATAATGGGGAAGATAAAGAACATCCAAATCAAGAGATTAATTATCCAAAGAATGAGACAAAAGTTACAAGGAAGGTACAGGGCGATGAGAAAATGAAGCAAATGCGACAGTCAAACAAGTCATGTGAAGATAGTGATAAGGCGAAGGACAGGACAGTTGTGCGAAAGGAAGATGAGAGTAAACCCAGCCAGGACCAGAAAATGGAACAAAGGCATACGAAGATTGAGTCAGGTATGGAGGACGCATGCATGTCAATGAAACAGACCAGGGAAAAGGTGGATAAACCTGAGGCGTCGGGAAGATATCCGACAGAAGTTGTAAAGAAGTTAGAGGAAGAACGAGAAATGCCAAATAAAAAAAAGAAAGTTGAACCCAGAAAAGCAAGCACTATGACATGCATGAATCAAAAAACATAAGTTTAGAATTAGGAAAGCCGACAAGAAAATGTTGAAAGAAGAGACAAATATACCAAAACAGTTGACCATGTGTTCATATTGTTCTATGCAATCGATCAATCGACCACAAATTCGTTATTTAACGATTCTTTACAAAGAAAAGAAACATATTTCTATAAACCTAAATATAGATTCTGTACACCATAGATGAACATGATATGTACCTCTAAAGGTTTTGATTTAAAGTTTGGTTAAACTTTCTTTAGTTCAATTACTTAAAAATGTTAATAGGAAAATAATTCTGCATGAACTGAAAATGGTGGTCAAAACTTCAGTGTCCTATATTCTTGTCACCTGTATATTTTTCACCAATGTATATTTCGATAATATGTACTTGTTTTGTATATCATTGATAATTATGGAATGTGGAAATTCAAATGTCAACAATTAGTGATGTTAATTAGATTAATAATGTCAATTTATATGCCAAGTTCAAATATCACATATTGGTTATGATGTTAATTGGACAGGTTGTTGTCAATAGTTACATTAACTTCAAAGGTCAGCTGGTCAATGTGCTGTTTCCAAGATTGACGTTGTCAATAGTTATACCAAGTTCAGAAATTGACTATTGACATATGAGTTCAAATGTGAACTCTGGTATCAGAAAGACTGGTAGCTCATTTAGTAGAATTCTCTTTAGTTCATTGATAATCGTTGGATGTGATACCAAATTCCTTGCTAAGGTCATTAGTTATGTAAAGTCATGGGTCAGTTGCAAGGTGATATCTTAGATTAAAAGAATATATAGTTCTTTCAAGTTTAAATTTCAAGTGTTAGCTTGAATGTTTGCTATGTTTACATATTTATGTCAAGTCCAAATGTCACATGTTAAGGAATGGTATAAACTCGATTTATGGAATTAATATATAGTTACTTAAAGTTCATTTGTTAGCTGGTACGAATGATGTACCTACTTTGATGTTGCTAATAGTTATTTCAAGTTCGATGATCAACTGTTTGTCAGGTGTGTTGTTACCCAAATTGGTGTGTGAATAGTAATGTCAAGTTTAAAAGTCAACAGTTAGGCATAACACGACCTAGGGTGATGGAATCAATACTTACTTCAAATTAAAATATCAATTGTTAGATGTGATGTTACCCATAATGATTTTTCAGTAGTGTCAAATATCAATAGTAAGCCGCAATGTTATAGCTAGATTTGTATATTCCATCGTTAGTTTAAATCTGGGTGCCGTGGTCTATATTTATATCAAGTTCAAATGTGAACACTTTGGCAAAATATCCGCTTAATTGATGTAGTTCGTAGTTATTTCAAGACCAATTTCCACTGGATAGGAGTAGAGTTAGCTACATAGCTGAATTTAATAGCAATATTTCTTTCAAGTTGAATTGTCAGCAATATCCGTACACCGCTGTAACCACGGGTAAGCTTTTTTACTCTACCTTGATATTTGACGTCCATGTTCACGATATATAGCAAACTGGCTAAACGATTCTGGAGGACTTACCAAGAGATACCATTCAAGTATCTCTACTTTTTTCATAGAGGTAGCTTTCAAGTAGGACAGACTTTGACATTCCCTTCATAACATTTTTAGTTTTATACTTAGCGCTACCATTTAAATGTGTGCACAGACATTGTTAGATTAGACCGTTCTTTAGACACACTTATCCTTGACGTTCAAATTTAACGTAAAATTGATATCTGCATCGTAACGTCAGCATTCATACAGCATAAAAAAATATAGTTTTGGGAGCCATGTGTCCTAACGTAGAAAAGTCAAATTCAAATATCAATTATTAGTCATTATGTTATCTAGATTGAATTTCCCATTAGATAGTATATGATGCTTTACTATCTGTCTTCTTAAAAAATATTACAAACGTTTGCAGGCTTATTGTAGGCATATTGCAGGCTTAAAATACGAAAGCCGGGAAGGGACTTCGGTCCCAGACTACTTCAGACTTAAGACTTCTATAGATGTTCAATACAGGTAAATAGTAATAAGTGTATGCAATCACTTTTCAGCAGGAACAAATACATTTCCTGTATTTGCCAACAGTATTTGTTTGTATTGAAGTATATTTACCTGAACAGACCGCAGCATGGAATGAAGATTTTCCTGTATTCACCACAGGATTACCTGAGTATCTTTATGTTGTTTCCAGGGTTGACGTTGTCAATATTTATGTCAAGTTCAAAAGCTGACTATTTTAAGTAATGTTACATTGATGTCATCAATGATTAATTCAAATTGAAATGTTTACCCTGGTGTTAGCAGGACTGAGAGTTCATTAGCTCAAGTTCAATTGTAACAGTTGGATGTGACATGCCTTGCAGAATTAAGTCATGTGTTATGCCCAGTTAAACTGTCAATTGTAAGGTGGGATCTGAGATTTAAAGAATCTTTAGTTAGTCTAAGTGTGTAATGAATGTTAGTTATGTTTGCGTTGTCAATAGTTACACCAAGTCCAAATATCAACTGTTTACAATACAATTTGAGTCTGCGGTGTACACTTTTTTGTGAAATAAATATGTCGTAAATCAGAATACATAATTTATGGTATGTATATATCGCAAGGTCCAAACACTGTGTTTCATCAACACTGCAACTCATTTACTACTAAACAAAAGGAATATAAATTTAGGTGTATACCATAAATCTTTTAAACATATTTACCACTTGTATGTGGAGGACAGATAAACAGATTAAACCGAACAGAGCATTATCAGGTTATCCAGTCATAATTTGCAAATAAGTAATAATATACACACCTTCATTTGGCATACTCCCTACTGCTTTTCCAATGAGAAATGTGACTACCCGTAATATTCCACGAAAAACATCATCTCAATACATAACACAGAGATATACACTTATGTGAGCAACTAGTTTTGCTACCACTCAGCCAATAGGACAACTGAGGACGGTATCAATTTTGTACCCAAAGAGACAATCCGTGAGACAACCCAAGAGACAGTCCGTGTAGCATTGGCTCTCTCGTATTCTAGGTTGATAGGTAGGTTGTCGAACTCTCATAATATATAAATGTGTTGACTGACATCGGTAATTTATTTCCCAGCGACGATAAGAAAGATAAATTACTACTTCGTAACTCATGTCTGTAGTCTGATCTTGTTTTGGAAGCTTGCTGACCTACACTGCTAATTAATATTGTTACAGCTATACTCCTATTATTTTTCGTGTTTTCAGATATTCTCTCCGCCCCTTACTTTTAAATTTCTTTAGCTGTGATAACATCAAATCGACCTTTCTCTATGCTTTTCATGTTAATAGTTATTCGGCTAGTTGTAACATCGTCTAGCTAGTAAGTGACGGTGATCGAATTCATAAAAGTCAACACATGGTTATTTATTTATAACAGTGTAGCGACAGATTAGTAAACTTGGAGTCCTGCTCCTCGTCTATTTTTTCTCATACCGGTATCGCGGCATTTTCTTTCTTTTCTCACCATTCACTGGTCGGTATGGCTTATATTTCGCCGAAAGTTTGGTGTATGGGATTTATTTATTGACTCGTGATTGGCTGATGCGCTCATTTGCACATGTCATTTGCACTGGTTATGTCTACCCTGGATACTGCCGACCCTATACTGTTTTTTTACAAATTCGAGAAAAAAATAATAAAATCACGAACATTGTAAATTCTCGCCAGAATAGTCAATGCAGAAATTGAGACGTCAACTTAAAAAAGACAATATAAAAACTGTTCTTTTAATCTGTAATAGCTGTAAATCTTGTGGGGGAAAAACAATAACACAGAGACCATATGGAAAACAACGGAAAACATAACTACCTAACTGCTAGACACTAACAACATGAAAATAAATATACTAAATAAAATAAAATATAACAATATAAATATATATAATAGATACAAATAAATATAATATAACAATAAAATCTACCTACTCACCTATTCAAAAATTGAGCGTATTCGGCACCACACCATTTTTTTACTTGAAAAGACGGTAAGTTGAAAGTCTATGAACGTCCTCATCTTCTATAAATAGGAATAAATGTATCGATAAATTTCTATTTCCAACATTCTATTTCAATCATGCTGTGTTCATTCAACATGACACAGCTTAAAATGTCAATGATGTCACCCCTATCAAACCCCGTTATCTTGGTTTTTAATGTAATTTACTCTGGTAAAATATACATATCTTTCTAACAAAGCGATATGAAATAATCTTCATAGCTTTTATTATTTTCATTTATTGATTGATTGATTGATTTATCTTTTTATTTATTTATCGGATAACCATTTACAGTATTAGTACAGGAGGAAACTGGAGTACCCAGGGGAAAAACCTGCGTTGTACGATAGAGTCAAAGTGATGCACACTCTTTTTACTTACAGCATGGTAAATTTAATCTAACCCAGCCGACACCTGGCGGGTTCGAACCAAGGTTGCACAAGCTACTACAGACAGCTACTACAGAGAGTCTTCCCTACTCTTTGATGTACCGCTAAGTACACTAAGAAGTTGTTACTGTCAATAGTTTGAAATATCAAAGTAGTGTCTCCGCCGCGCCCACAACCGCACCCATACTGCAGTTGATAATGCTACGAATACCAGCTGTTAGAAATAAGCTGCACTTGACACACTTATACCAATATCTTCCTGCCCTTTAAAGCAACGCGAATCGGGAAGCTGATGTGGAGAAATACATCAAAGTCTTCAAAGCTATAAGCCAAAGCTAACTATTCAGCATTGGAAATGACTCACAACTAGGTCGTTACTTATTCTTTGAATAACGAAGATGTTTACTCTTCCGAGAATGGTGTTTAAACGAACAGTCTAGGTACTCAGTTTAAGATCCACTCTTTGAAGATCCACTTTCAATTGTGTTCGACGTCGTCTTCGTTTGAAATGTTGTTTGGTATGATTATCTCATTGCACTGATACTAGCAATATTCCGCAATTCATTTTGAAGCGACAATTTGCAATGGAAAGAATGACCCTGAATTTGTCAACAGAGCTGTACCTTCGATATCAAAATCCTACCTTCAATTCTCATTATAATGATAATGACAAGGAGAATCAATTGAATTCACATTGGGTTCCTACATAAAGTAGTACCATTAAAGTTTTGGTAATGACAGAAAGAAAATATGTTCAAAATGTTAGTTCTACTTCCCGTTGTACCTGCACAGACTGTAGGGCAAATAGTTGGGTAAAGAAGAGGGCATTTTTGTTGTATTACTTATTCGAGAAAGCACTATCCAAAATTGTTTTCAATTTTAATTTCTTTTTACTGTCAATGTGACATCTTTCTGCAACTACTTTCAAAAGATGTTCAACGGGCCCGACTCACCCACCCATATTGTTGCCATTTCAATATCTATTTTTTATTTGGTGATGGGCAATATATCCTCTTGTGGGCTTCGCATGTCAGTAAAATGCACACTTTGTTTCAAAATTTAGGGGATTTCTTTATATTTTCTGAATAATACATGTGACCATATACATTTGAATGTATTCGAAAATTATATAATATGTTATACACTGGCTCTGATAATGCATACAAGCGTGTACTGTGAGATTGAATCAAGCTGTTGCATATCCAACGTGCACTAAAAAGAATTGCGCAAAAGTCCAACACCATGGGAAGTGGGCTGAGCAGTCATTCGGGCATCGAATATCTGATAGACTAAGTCCGAAAGTCTTGAAATGTTTTGCTCGTTATTCGGCATTTTTGGAACCAGATTAAACTTCAGGGGAAGTCACTTACCAAGTGCACATCCGCACAATATCGTTCTGTTTTGCCATAGCAAAATACACTTCCATGTGATATGTACTGCATAGCATAATTGTGTCTCAATTCTGGTATTTCAATACCATATTCAAGCATTGTAAGTCTTTAAATTATATCAACGGTTTGATATTTTATGCCTCTAAATGGCCTCCTACATTGGCTTATTTTCACATTTCTTTCATATGTGGAGTTGTCTCCTTCCAATCAAGGTAATAATTGTCTTTCTTTCTCTCAAAATAATATCTCCTTATGCATGTGAAGTCTACATCCTTTGTAAAGTAATCTCGTTCGGAGTATTATTGAAGTTGGCTATCACTGTTATTTTAATACATCATTGTGCCATACAATTTTATATATCCACTGTAGTGTAGGGGACAGAAAGGGTGGCCAAGATAATGCTTGAGTTTCGTTTGGCGGGTTTAACATTTTCTGTGAGGGGAGGGTGAGAGGAGCTACAAAATATGTTTAACCGTAAATTGTGTACACTTCCTAACTGTACAACTGATGGAAATTGATTGTGTGCAGACTAATTGCAAGAATAAGTTCTATATAAACTCAACCAGAAATGTTTTGCTATCATTACATGTACTTTGTTTTTACACCCTTGTCAAGCATCGACCTACCTACCGCTTTTTTTACTTTTTCTGGCCTTACATATGTATTTAATTGCGTATGCTAAAATAGATGAAATGTAAATTGTTTGGAAATTTTAAATGAATTATTGCACCAAGACAAAGTTCTTCCGCCCCTGGTCAAGCTACGACCCTGCAGGTAGATCATGTAACTTCACAATGGATCTCTATCATATCTCCTCTTGGCATCAAACTCAACCTATGCTTCGGGAATTAGCTTAGTTGACATCAGCCAGTTTCATTTGCAAGCCAAACAATACAGGAGAAAATTGAATTCGTAAATACACACATGATATGTCGTAATGTTTATCAAATTAAATTATAACAAAACACGTCTGATCGTTTTCATTTGAACACAAGTATGTAAACCAAAAGACTATCAATGCATTCTCATACACTTACATTGACACATTCAAGGAAAGTTAAGGCGTATCTCCAGTTCTACCGTACCGATCATCAAATTTTATCACACATTTGTGTGTATTCTATCATTCCACACATCGTAAATCTAGGACCATTTGACTTTGTGGTTGATTGTTCATGTCATAAACGTCAATAGTTCCATTGATTTGTGTCATTTGGGGGGGGGGCGTAGTTTAGGAGAGCTTATCAAAAACTAGCGACAAGGCCTTATTTCCTGATTCAGTGGAATACTCTGATTTTCCATATGACAAAATACTCATATTTCGTATGGAGGAAAAAAAGATAAAAGACTTGAAGTGTACTAAACAAAAACACATATTGATATGACCTTAATTTCCCAATTGTAATTTATATCTAAGAAGTCGCGATCATAGCAATTTTCGTTTTAGGATTGTAGTTTCCAGCCATGTCTAGCATATCTTAGTTAAAAGACAATTCGACAACCCGCATAAGACGTTAAATGTAAAATCTCAAAAAACATAATGTAACAGCATTGGTTTGTATAGCTTCAATTTTCATGTAATATTCGGTTGTAAGTATTTCCCATAATCCATAGTACCGGAAGTAGCCGCGGTTTATGCATTCTGCCTAGTGACTTAACCCGTCACACTCAATGCATTTCATCATACATTTAAACAAATAAATCTAAGTATTGATATTCACTCAATTTGGCAACTAAAATGACCACTTTAGTCAATATTTACCAAAAGAAGGCTTAGTCCATAGACTTGTTATTCTATTTCTAATCTGGCGATCGTACCTAAACCAAAGCCTTGCTCAATAGGTTCTCTAGCAAAGAACTCAGCTCTGAATAGTAAATTGTTACAAAGCGTATCAAATCAAAGTTGACGTTTTTTTTCTTATAAACAGATGACTTTATTGCCATCCACACATGACTCATGTCCCGTAGAATATCATATCTGACGGCCATTTTGGACTTTTAATTTACGGAATTCTGATATCAGTTCCACCTCTATTTTTCTTAAACGTACGACGACCCTCGGATATGTTTCACTGATTTTAAGTAGGAATAGGCTGCAATATTCTTGAGCAAAAACAACAACAAAACAAAAATAGTTTACATATTGGATTCACAACGTGATATAGAATACAATAATTGAACATAGTGTCATATTTCATGCATTCGAAATCCTAAGCAGATGTGAGATGCCTCAAGGTGTACAGTGAGTATTCTGTTACAATCGTACATAGTCAGCAAAGATTAAATTACAAACGAACTAGAATGAGGATACTAAAAGTTAGTACAAATACTTTGCCCTGGAAGATTGGAAGTCACTAAACATTTCCAGCTGACGAGATTAGACATCAAACCTATACAATTTAGCTTTTTTAAACGGAGGAAACTAGAACGAAAAATGGCGAAAATTTCCTGAATTGTGTGTTATTTTACTGTAATAACAGTAGAAATGATGTTGGCTTGGTGTTTCATCCATGGGAAATTACGTTTTTGACACAAAGATAAACAAATTTCAGCTCTAGACTAACAATGACGGACCCTATGTCAAGTCACATTGAAAAGTAATAAATAATTCTATGCTCTCACAATGCAGTAAAAACAGACTGCTGATGAAAATATCACACATGGACGTGATGATTTTAACTGAATCAATTAAACACATCAACTTGACTACTTCTACATCCCCACTGTGCATGACATATATGTAACTTCTTTCTTTTGCATTAGATGTTGTCTGAATGTGTGTGAAAAAGTCACGTTACATGAGTGAAAAACCAAGGCATTCTACCTCATGTTAAATTTAAAACCTAGAGTGAGAAATGATGAAAATTGCTTAAATGGGGAGTTATTTTATTTGTAATAGTAAAAGCTAAAAGAAATCAAATGATCAGTGTGTAGTTTGACTGACAGTCGTGTGTTTCTGTCCATTCGTTAACATTATTTGCTAATTTGCCACCTGGATCAGATGGCTTAAATACCGTTTTTCCTCGACAGACTTTTTCTTGATAGAGTTTGTTCTAACAGCTGTTGTTTATAGCCTTGGTTCAACAATATTCCTATTAAAATAAAATGACAAATGCAACATTTTGCAGACTAGTAAAAAACTTGTATTTCTCTTCTCGTTATTCTCTCGCCTAATTTATTTTAATCGGGTTCCTTTATATGTTGAGTTCTATAGTATTTAACATAATCGACCATGTTCTCAGCAACAAATTGCACACTAGTGAATAAAAGTATATTCATTTAATGCCAGCACTTTGAGGATTAATTCTCATCGTTCTTTAATAAACTTTGTTTTTCATAAGAGTTTAAACTTACCATATTTTTCTTTTTCTTAAATTTGGAAATAGCTACTACAGAGTCATCTTACTCATACATGTACTGTAAATACACTAAGAAGTTTTTATTTAAATATTTACAAATTTATGTCGTGTCTCCGCCCACAGCCGCACCCATACTGCAGTTGATAATGCTACGTATATCTCACCTGTTCAAAATAAACTGCACTTCAAACTCTTATAACAATACATTCCTGCCCTTTAAAGCGCTGACGCTGATAAGGAGAAATACAACAATATGTGCAAAGCTATAAGCCAAAGCTAACTATTCAGCATTGAAAATGACTCAGAACTAAGTCGTTACATATTTTGGGAATAACGACGATGTTTACTCATCCGAGAATGGTGTTTGAACGAACATTCTGATTTATAAGGTAAGTCATTATCAACATATATTGTTAAGTATGGCTTATGAAAGGGTAGTAGTCGATATTTCCATACTAAAATTGGAACGACTTAAAACAACAATGTCACAAAAAACAAATGAGTTCTTACTAACAGAATACAAAATTTAATCATATTGATAACATTGTATTATGAACAGTATGTATATCAATACTTGGAAATTATGGCATACTTGAATGGGTACACCTTTTGGCATGTTTCTTAAGGGAAGTTGTTAGTTTAAAAAAATGATTGGTGGCAAAGAATGTTTATTGAAAACTGATCGGAACTAATTGTCAAAGTACTGATTTAAAATAGATATATATTTTACCGAACTTCCATTTTGTCAAACCTGGCATTAAATGAAATCTACGCTCATCACATCCGTCCAAGAGATAGAATTGCAAAGATCATACATATTATAGATTATATATGTTTAACAAACAAATAGGAAACTGTGTTTCACCAGTATGCAAATTGCTGCTGACAACAGTATATATTATACAAAATATTATAGAAATCAATATATAAAGGAAACTCATTATAAATGAATTAGGTGAAAGAATAGCGATCGCAAGTACATTAACAGAAACACAGAATTTTTTTTACTAGTTTGCAAAATGCTACACACGCCATTTTTGTTTATAAAGGAATATTATTGAATTCAGACTATAAAAAAGAACTGTTAGAATACACTCTATCAAGTAACAAAATAGCATTTAAACCATATGATATGATCGGGGTGGCAAATTAGCAGATATTGCTAACGAATAGACAGAAACACACGAGTGTCAATCATATCACATGCTGCTCATTTGATTTCCTTTATCCTTTAGTATCACAAAAAAAATTAAACACTATCCAGGCATGTTCATCATTGTTTTCGCTCTAGGCTTTACTTTCCACATGCATTGGGTTTTCACTCATGTAGCGTGACATTTTTTACACACAGTCACTCAGACCAACGTCTAAAAAAACAATTACATATATGCCATGTACAGCGTGGATATAGAAGTAGTCAAGTTGATATGTTGATTATCAGGTGAAAAATTAAAAAATTGAACTCCATTAAAATCATCAAGTCCATGTGTAATGTTTTCATCATCAGCCTGTTTATCACTTGGCAAAGGAACTTTCTGTATGTTATTGTTAGAGTTGAAATTTGTTTATCTTTGTGTCAAAAACGCAATATCATCATAATTGAAACATCAAGCCAACATTATTTATGTAAAATAATGCACTATTCGTTCTAGTTTTTAAATTCCTTCATTTTCGTTATTCTAGCAATTTGTATAGATTTCATGTCTGGTCTCAACAGCTTGAAATCTTAAAGTAGTGCCCACTTTTACCCTAAGGTGCATTACCCTCGTGCCATTTTGTATCTAACTTCATCTTCTGATCGATGACCTCAGTGTACATTGTAATAGGATAGTACCTCTTATCCTTTGAGGCATCTCACATCTGTTTAGAATTTTGATTGCATGAAATAAGGCAAGATGATCAAAATCTGTTTGTATTATCCCTTTGTAAATCCAAGATGTTTCTTATGTTGTCCTCGAATATCTTTAAAATTTGCAATTTCTTACTTTAAAAAGCCATGAAACATATCCCCGAAGTCAGCGTACATTTTTTTCAAACTGATATCACAAATTTAATAAAGTAAGTATCCAAAATGGCCGCCGCATATTATATTAATTGTGTGGGAAATGTTAATCACATGTAGATGCGATAACGTCGGCTGTTTAAAGTTTTTATAATTCCAAATTCTGTCATTATAAATATGTTGATTAACTTGTTTGAATGCATGATGATGTGCAGACAACAGCTTGCACGTAGTTCCGTAACCTTACATTAGGCCAAATACATTTGTTTTTTGGTTCCGGTTACCCGCCCCGACCTTGTTTTTCACGCCGACCCTAAACCTTCTTTTACGTATCCGAGAACAATAATAATAAAATCACGAAAATCATGAAGTCTCGCAAGAAATAGTCGGTGCGGAGACTGACATGGACTTAAAAAGGCAATATAAAACTTTTCTTCCAATCTATAATGGCTGTACATCTGATAGGAAGAAATAAACAGCACAGAGACCATTTGGAAAACAATGGAAAACCTGAACTAGACATTTGCACAGAAAATATAATTTAAAAAAATCTACTTATACCACACCTACTTTAAAATTGAATGTAATCGGAACCACACAATTTTTTTACGCCTTATACGTAAGATGACAAATGAAAATAATATTGAATTGCGTATACGATCTGAATGTTTTCAAAATCACACCTTATTTGACTTGTCGAGTTGTATTTTAAGTATAATCTGAAAATAAATGGAAACTACAATCCCGAAACGAAAATTGCTATGATAGCGACTTCCTCAATGTAATTAATGATTGAAAATGAATTTCAAAAAATGTGTTTTTGCTGAAATAGTACACTTCAAGTCTTGGATATGTAGACCACATCGAATGTCACCCTGCATTTTGTCTAACAGGGTAATGTATGCACAAGGGGGTCCACCTCAGTGCCAATAGCACTATTCTACTCACGAAAAAATGACAGTCAGTTCCTATTTAATTGGTTACCATAAGGGCTGTCAATGACGTAACATTTGGAGAAACAGAACAGCACATCAAAGGTAAGAGTTGAACTTCAGAGGCTTTGAACAACCAGTGAGTGTGCACTTGAATTAATATTAATATTTATAGCATTTTTTGTATCAAGACATTGTGTTCGTAATGTTATTAATGTTATTTATTTCAGTGTAATGGAGTGTATTAGTAAATATATTTAATATCAACTACCGTAACACTGGGATAAACAAAAGATGTGGTTTTATGGTATATTGTCAGCAATCACACTTCTGTCTGGACCAACATTCGGGAGTCTGTCAAATGAAGGTAACTACATATCTGTCTGTCTGTATGTCTGTCTGTCTGTCTGTCTGTCCATTCGACCTTTTATCCTTTAGTCTGTTTATATCTAACATAATGTATGTGCATTCAACCACACTTACTCATTTACACACACACACACACACACACACACACATACACACACACACACACACACACACACACACACACACACACACACACACACACACACACACAAGCACGCCCGCGCGCACATACACTGTCTCCATAACGGTGATCTAATTTTTGTCCGTACAGGATCAAAATGCTGGGTGTCACCTGCAGATAGAGTAGATTGTCAAATCTTGCGAAATACAAAAGAAACTTGTGAAGAAGTGAATTGTTGTTGGGATCATTCAAAAAGACTCTGCTACAAGAAATCAAAAATAAGTAACAACAAGTCTTGATATATTTGATTTTCATTGGTTAGGCTAATCATCTCGTTTTTATATTGCATTTGTATTTTGATTCATTTATATTTGTATTGTATTG
Organism: Glandiceps talaboti; assembly: GCF_964340395.1. Taxonomy (NCBI): domain Eukaryota; kingdom Metazoa; phylum Hemichordata; class Enteropneusta; family Spengelidae; genus Glandiceps; species Glandiceps talaboti. Next base: position 9,652,543 of record NC_135551.1, read on the forward strand.
TATTGTATTGTATTGTATTGTATTGTATTGTATTGCTATCTATTTCATTTTGTACATTTCCTTCTCAGTTGCATGTTATGTTATTTTGTTTAGTAATTTAGTAATTTGATACACTGCATAGTTTCTTTTCGGTTAAAGATGTTTGAGCTGGTTGAATGTGTCATGATTAATCCAATACTTCACCCGGACATTTCATTTACTTTGATTTGCATGTCTACGTCGTAGAGCTGTAACTAGTAACGTCACAATATCAACAGTTTGAGAGAACACCTCTTTCTAAAACCATCGGACACTGTAGTATCTGAGCCAAACCATTTCAAATTTGACAGCTTATGAAAACTCTTTTCGATTGGAGGAATCCAAAGATTTGCATATAGCATTACAGATGGTTTCAATGACGTCTAATATAGTCAATAGACTAATGAGTCTATTTTTTGGTTTAGGTCGTGTCCATCCATCGTTACGTTCAAATTTGCATATATATATATATATATATATATATATATATATATATATATATATATATATATATATATATATATATATATATATATATATATATACCTCATTAACAAGGGGACCGTCGGTGTAAGTGCTTAGGTGAACACCCACTGTGGAGATTTTCGATTGTTTAGTTCATTTTTATATCACTATTAACTCATATGTGTGTGTACTCTATATATAGGTACCTACAACATAGCAGTCCTATCGACCATTATTATGCGTCTGAAATTCATCCACGGTTTGAACCTCAATGATGGTAGAACTCAGATAGCTAATGAATACTATGGCATGAAAATGTTATCAAGAGAATATCTACCATATGAGGAAATCGATTTCAAGTCACGTGACTTAAAACCCCACCATGCATCCATGAGAGTGTATGAACACTTCACTTCTTGCACTTTAAAAAGCGGTCATAATTATGAAGTTTCTACTTATCTTACCGTTAAATTCATGGAAGAGACCATTGTTACGAGTATAAGATTTCTTACTGTAAAGGAGAAATGTGAGTTTTGTTATTTTGCGCTTTTCACTTTAAACTAATTCGAGCAGTCTAAAGTGTCACTAAAGTCATAACATAGGTCAAAGTTCAAAGTTATTTATTATACATGTAATTTCCACGTATGAATCTGATTAAAATTGCACACATCACGATTTCGTTTTGGCTGTTAGGTTTAATGTCGTTTGTTCTTTTGTGAGGGCTCCTTACATACATCTGACACCATACCATAGGTTTAGCCGAACCCAATCTCGTACTGTACGTTTATGACTAGCCAACCAGAATCCATCTTACAATCAACGTTTGAAATTGAAAGAAAGAGAACGACCAAACTATAGCCCATAACATCAATGTCTGTGCTTTGTGTCCTTGCTCTATTCGGACTGAGCAATCTCTAGTACTGTACCCGTATGTTTCCACGTGTTACACGTTTTCATTGGTTTCAAAGTGAACGACATCCATATTCAACTAAGACAGACATACCTCTGGGCTACTTCAGCCCAGCAATACGAAAAGTTCTCGTTCACCAAACGAGAACCGGTCATGTTTGAAACAATCACCCCCAAACCATAAGAAACTACATAAATCTACACTAGGATACAATGTAGGAAGGTTGCAATTTCTTACTTCATACTGTGTATTATGAAATAAACCATGTCATGTAACTTGACACAGACATGCGGACGCCAATGGTTTGACGTCTGCATTTTGACAATATGTCGCAAGAATGGTATACATTGTTATCTTTAAAGTGTAGCATGTGATGTGTCTTATTGGCTGTGTATGTGTGGTTGTAGCAAACAGATCGGTGACCGGTAACTTGAAGTGGGTTG